>NW_026708977.1:60229-102409 GCF_030490865.1 Poecile atricapillus
TGGGGGGCGCACGTCCAGGTCCCCCCCCACGGCCACGCCCACCCCGCCGGGTTTGGGAGGGGGCGGCCAATGGGGGAAGAGGGCGGCGGTGGGGGGGAGGGGCTTGGAGGAGGAGGGGGGAGGGGCGGAGTCCGGGAGCCTGTGGGGGGGAGGGGAAGGGGGGGAGGGGTTAGTGGGGGAGGGGGGAGGGGGGGGTGAGACCCTCTCCCCCCTCTCCCCTCCCCCCGTCACGCGAGGGGTGGTCAGGTGAGAGCGGGGGGGGGGGGATGGGGGGACAGGTGTGATGGGACAGGTGTGACAGGACAGATGTGATGGGACAGGTGTGACAGATGTGACTGGACAGGTGTGACAGGACAGGTGTGACGGGACAGGTATGATGGGACAGATGTGATGGGACAGGTGTGACAGATGTGATGGGACAGGTGTGATGGGACAGGTGTGACAGGACAGGTGTGACAGGACAGGTGTGATGGGACAGGTGTGACAGATGTGACGGGACAGGTGTGCCAGGTGTGATGGGAGAGGTGTGACAGGTGTGATGGGACAGGTGTGATGGGACAGATGTGCCAGGTGTGACAGGACAGGTGTGCCAGGTGTGCCAGGTGTGAGAGGCGGATGGGAATGTGGGGACAGGTGTGACAGGGCAGGTGTGAAAGGTGTGATGGGACAGGTGTGACAGGACAGGTGTGACAGGACAGGTGTGATGGGACAGATGTGCCAGGTATGACTGGACAGGTGTGAAAGGTGTGCCAGGTGAGGGGGATGGGAAGGTGGGGACAGGTGTGACAGGACAGGTGTGACAGGGCAGGTGTGACAGGACAGGTGTGATGGGACAGATGTGCCAGGTGTGTCAGGACAGGTGTGCCAGGACAGGTGTGACAGGAGGTGTGATGGATGCCACAGGTGCAATGCCCAAGTCCATGCAACAGCTGCCACAGGTGTGCACCAGGTGTGTCACAGGTGTGTCACAGGTGTGCCAACCCCAGATCCATGCAGCAGGTGTGTCACAGCTGCCAGGTGTGTCACAGGTGTGTCACAGGTGTGTCACAGGTGTGTCACAGGTGCCACAGGTGTGTCACGGGTGTGCTCAGGTGTGCCACAGGTGTGTCACAGGTACACTCCCCCCCCGCAAGCCCATGCAGCGGTGCCAGGTGTGCCACAGGTGCCCCAGATCCATGCAGAGAGCGCCAGGTGTGTCACAGTTGTGCCAACCCCAGATCCATGCAGCAGGTGTGTCACAGCTGCCAGGTGTGTCACAGGTGTGTCACAGGTGTGTCACAGGTGTGTCACCCTCAGATCCATGCAGCAGGTGTGTCACAGCTGCCAGGTGTGTCACAGGTGTGTCACAGGTGTGTCACAGGTGTGTCACCCTCAGATCCATGCAGCAGGTGTGTCACAGCTGCCAGGTGTGTCACAGGTGTGTCACAGGTGTGTCACAGGTGCCACAGGTGTGTCACGGGTGTGATGGCCCCAGATCCATGCAGAGAGCACCAGGTGTGCACCAGGTGTGTCACAGGTGTGTCACCCTCAGATCCATGCAGCAGGTGTGTCACAGGTGCCACAGGTGTGTCACAGGTGTGTCACAGGTGTGATGGCCCCAGATCCATGCAGCAGGTGTGTCACAGCTGCCAGGTGTGTCACAGGTGTGTCACAGGTGTGTCACGGGTGTGTCACGGGTGTGATGGCCCCCCAGTCCATGCAGCAGCTGCAGCGGGTGCAACAGGCGCCAGGTGTGTCACAGGTGTGTCACAGGTGTGTCACAGGTGCCGGGTGTGATGAATGTCCCAGGTGTGATGGGTGCCATGGATCAGGTGTCCCAGGTGTGTCCCACATGTGACAGACAGACAGACGCCCACCCCAGGTGTAACGGGTGTGACGGACGCCCCAGGTGTGATGGACACTCCAGGTGTGACAGGTGTGATGGAGACCCCAGGTGTGACCCCCACCCCCAGGTAGAACCCCGCCCCCCCAGGTGTGACCCCACCCGAGGTTTAACCCCACCCCCAGGTGAGACCCCTCCCCCAGGTACCACACCCACCCCAGGTGTGACACCCCTCCAGGTGTGACCCCATCCCCCTCAGGTGTGACCCCTCCCCCCCCACCTGTGCCCCCTCCCCCTCTCACCTGTGACCCCACCCCCCAAGTGTGACCCCATCCCAGGTGTGACCCCTCCCCCCCACCTGAGCCCCCTCCCCCTCTCACCTGTGACCCCTCCCCAGGTGTGACCCCACCCCAGGTGTGCCCCTCCCCCTCTCACCTGTAACCCCACCCCTCACCTGTGACCCCACCCCAGATGTGACCCCTCCCCCTCTCACCTGTGCCCCCTCCCCTCTCACCTGTGCCTTCCCCCGAACCCTCCTCCTCCTCCTCCGTCGTGTCCGGCGCGGCTCCACCCGCTGCCCATCCCCCCGCGGGGGTGGGGGAGGGGGTGGGGGAGGGGCGGGGGGGTCTCCTCCCACTCGGGGCGCCCCCTCAGCGCCCCCCTCCCCCGGGGGCGCCTCTCGGGCCCGTCCTGGGGGGGGTCCCTCGGCCGCCTCGGGGGGGTGGTCGCTGCTGCTCCGGCTGTCCACCTCCTCGATCCCGGAGTCCGTCACCACCTCGGCGCCCTCGGGGGGAGGGGGTCCCGCCCCCCCCGACAGCACCCCGGAGACCCCCACCCCTCCTCCTCCTCCTCCTCCGCGGGGCCGGGGGTCGTGGGCGGCGCCCCCCGGGCCGCTCTGGGTCAGCGTGGCCACCTCGCTGTCGTACGAGGTGAGGCTGGAGGCGGCCGAGTCGCCCGGGGGAGGGGGCGGCGGCGGGGGCGGGGGTCCCTGGCCGGGGTGGGGAGGGGTCTCGAAGCTGTTGGCGAATTCCAGCGGCGGGGGGAGGGGCTCGGCCAGCAGCAGCTCCTCGTCGCCGTCCACCGAGGGGGCGGGGGGGGGCAGAGCCAGGAGAGCCCCCCCACCCCCACCCCCCCCGGAGGAGACCCCTCCCCCAATTCCCGCAGCCCCCCCCGAGCCGTCGGCGAAGCGGACGCGACCCTCGTGGGGGTGGGGGTGGGGGTGGGGGGCGTGGGGGTGGTGAGGGGGGGGTCCCCAAGGTTCGGCCGGGGATTGGGGGCGCCCCGAGCGGCGGGGGCTGCCCGGGGTCCCGGCAGTTTTTGGGGAGGGGGCGTTTTGGGGAGGGTGGGGGTGCCGGTGAGGTGCTGCAAGGAGGAGACCCCCCCCAATAAAGGGAGGGAGCGGACGCCCCCTCCCCCTCCCCCTCCTCCTCCTCCCCCTCCCCCACCCAAGGGAGGGAGGAGGGGGGAGGGGGCGGCGGCGTTGGGGGGAGGGGCGTGGAGGGGGGGGAGACCCCCGTGGAGCCCCCCCAGGGGGGGGAAGGGGGAGGGGGGGAGGACGCGGCAGCCGCCGGGGGGGGCGGGGGAGGCGGCGGGGGGGGGGAGGGGCGGGGCCCCGGCCCAAACTGGGATGGAGCGGGCTCAAACTGGGATGGGCGGGGCTCAAACTGGGGTGGGCGGGGCCCATACTGGGGTGGAGCGGGGACAAACTGGGATGGAGCGGGGACAAACTGGGATGGAGCGGGACAAACTGGGGTGGAGCGGGGACAAACTGGGGGCGGCGCCGGGGTGGCCCAGCGAGGCGCTGCCCATACTGGGATGGACTGGGGCCATACTGGGATGGACGGCGCCCATACTGGGGTGGACCGCGCCCATACTGGGATGCCCCGGGGCCATACTGGGATGGACTGGGGCGGCTCCCGGGTGGATGGTGGCCGAGCCCGGGTGCAGGGGGGGAGGGGGCGCGCCGCCCCCCGCCCCCACGCTGCTGAAAGCGCTGCCCCTCCCCCCACCCCTCCCTCCCCCCCCCCGCCGCCCCCCGATAACCGCGGGTGGGGGCGGGGAAGGGGTCTCCCCCCCCCGCCCCTCCCCCCGCCGCGAACATCCCCTCGTCGATGCTTTTGGAGTGACGCAAGCGGGGGGCGGGGGGACCCCCCCCGGAGACCCCCCCCTCCCCCTCCGCCATCCTCCTCCTCCTCGGTGCTGAGGAAGAGCGCCGAGCGCCGCCCCGCCCCCCACTCGCGCCGCGCCGCCCCCACCAGCGCCGCCCCGAACTGGGAGGTGAAATCCAGCCCCGCCCCCACCCCCCCGCTGGGGGGGGGAGGGGCGGAGGGACCCCCACCCACCTGCGCCCCTCCCCCCGCCCCTCCTCCCCCTCCCCCTTCCGGGGGTCCCCCCGCGCTGCCCCCCACCCCCACCCCCGCCTCAGCCTCGACGCTGCTGCCGCGGCTGCTGCGGCCGGAGCTGCTGGTGGAGGGCGCCTTCACCACTATCGTGGGTATCGCGATAGAGCTCTTGTCGCCCCCTCCCCCACCCCCGCCCCCGCCCCCCCCCAGACCCCCCCTCCTCCACCTTGGTTTGTTTCACCAGGGGGCCCTTCCGGCGCAGGGGTTTGGGGGGACCCCCCCCCACCACCACCCCTCCCCCCCCCACCCCTCCCCCTCCTCCCCCTCCTCCTCCCTCCCCCCGCCCCTCCCCCCCCCACGCCCCGCGGGGTCCCCCGCCCCCCCCCAGGTTGTAGAGGCGCCAGGGACCCCCTCCCCCACCTCCTCCTCCTCCTCCTCCCCCTCCCCCACCCCGAGGGCTGGGTGGGGGAGGGGCGGTGTAAGGGGGTTCCGGGGGGGAGGTGGTGGGGGGAGGGGGGATCTCGTCCGAGCCCGGCACCGAGAGGCTGCGGCTGAATTTCCCCGCGGGGGGGGCCAGGTAGGGCTTGTCCTCCTCGGGGGCACCTGGGAGAGGGGGGGGAAAAAAAAAGGGAAGGGAAAGGGTTAAAAAAATTTGGGGGAGAAACCCCCGCTGGAAAAAAAACCAAAAAAAACCGGCGGAAAAGTCGTAAAAATAAAAGAACCAGCAAAAACCAGCAAAAAACCTCAAAAATCCCACAGAAAAAAACCCAAAAATGCCCTAAAAAGACCCCAAAAAATCCTCAAATGCACTCCAAAAAAACTAAAAAAAAAAAAAACCCCGAAAATTTGCTGAAAAACACCCCAGAATCCAAGAAAATCACCCCAAAAATCTCATTAAAAGAAACCCAAAAATGCCCTAAAAATACCCCAAAAGGTCCTCAAATGAACACCAAAAAATTACCCAAAACCACCCCAAAATCCAAGAAAATCACCCCAAAAATCTCATTAAAAAAAAGCAAAAAAAGTCCCCCCAAAAAGGGGATTTATGGGTGGGGGGCACAAAACCCAGCCCTGTTTGGGGGGGGGGGCCAGGTAGGGCTTGTCCTCCTCGGGGCACCTGGGAGAGGGGGGGGAAAAAAAAAAGGGGGAGAGGAAAGGGTTAAAAAAATTAGAAACCCCCGAAAAATCCCCGCTGAAAAAAAAAAAACCCGGTTAAAAAGTCGTAAAAATAAAGAAAAAAACGGTTAAAAAGTCGTAAAAATTAAAAAAAAAAAAAAAAACAGCAAAAACCCAGGGGAGGGGAAAGGGTTAAAAAATTTGGGGGAGAAACTCCCTGAAAATTCCCAGCTGAAAAAAAAAACCCCGGTTAAAAAGTGGTAAAAATAATAAAAAAAACGGTTAAAAAGTCGTAAAAATAATAATAAAAAAAAAAACCAGCAAAAACCCAGGGGAGGGGAAAGGGTTAAAAAAAATGGGGGAGAAACTCCCTGAAAATTCCAGCTGGAAAAAAAAAAAAAAACCGGTTAAAAAGTTGTAAAAATAATAAAAAAAACGGTTAAAAAGTCGTAAAAATAATAATAAAAAAAAACCGGCAAAAACCCAGGGGAGGGAAAGGGTTAAAAAAAATTGGGGGAGAAATCCCCTGAAAAAAAAAAAACCGGTGGAAAAGTTGTAATAATTAAAAAATATTAAAAAAGTCAAAAATCCCAGCAAAAAAAAACCCTAAATATGGCCTAAAAATACCCCAAAAGGTCCTCAAATGAACTCAAAAAAAATTACCCCAAAATCCAAGAAAATCACCCCAAAAATCTCATTTAAAAAACCCCAAAAATCCCCTAAATAGACCCAAAAAAATCCTCAAATGAACTCAAAAAAATTACCCCAAAACACCCCAAAATCCAAGAAAATCACCCAAAAAAATCTCATTAAAAAAACCCCCAAAATGCCCTAAAAATACCCCAAAAGTTCCTCAAATGAACTCAAAAAAATTACCCCAAAACACCCCAAAACCCAAGAAAATCACCCAAAAAATCTCATTTAAAAAAATCTCAAAATCCAAGAAAATCACCCCAAAAATCTCATTTAAAAAACCCCAAAAATGTCCTAAAAAAACCCCAAAAAATCCTCAAATGAACACCAAAAAAACCCTGAAAAATTACCCCAAAACACCCCAAAACCCAAGAAAATCACCCCAAAAATCTCATTTAAAAAACCCCAAAAATCCCTAAAAAACCCCCAAAAGGTCCTCAAATGCACTCCAAAAAATCTCAAAAAAAGTACCCAAAACACCCCAAAATCCAAATAAATCACCCCCAAAAAATCTCATCAAAAAAATCCAAAAATGCCCTAAAAATCCCCAAAAGATTCTCAAATGAACACCAAAAAAACTCAAAAACCCCCGAAAATTTGCCCAAAACCACCCCAAAATCCAAGAAAATCATCCCAAAAAATCTCATTTAAATAAAAACCAAAAATCCCCTAAAAAGACCCAAAAAATCCTCAAATGCACGCCAAAAAAACTCCAAAAAAACCCTGAGAATTTACCTAAAAACTGCCCAAAATCCAAGGAAATCATTCCAAAAAATCCCATCAAAAAATCCCACAAAAAAAGACCAAAAATCCCCTAAAAACCCAAAAAAAATCCTGCAAAAAATCACCCAAAAAGCCCCAAAATTCAAGAAAATTTGGCCAAAAAACCCCAGGAATTTGGGGATCAAAACCCCCCTGGAAACCCCAAAAAACTCCAAAAAAAAGCCCCAAAATCACCCTGGAAACCCCAAAAAATCTCCTAAAGACCCCCAAAAAACGCCCCCAAACCACCCTGGGGACCCCAAAAATCGCTCCAGGGACCCCAAAGGGCCCCGGGGGGATTTTGGGGGGTCCCTGCACCCCAAAAAGGGGGGCCCAGCACCCACCGATGGATTTCTGGCGCAGCATCAGCCCATGGGGGGGACCCGTGGGGAGGAAGGGGCGCTCGAAGCCCCCCGGCCCCATCCGGTGAGCCTCGAAGGGACCCTGGGGAGGGAAAAAGGGGTTCGGGGACCCCAAAAATGAACTCGGGAACCCCAAAAACCAACCCAGGAACCCCAAAAACCTCTAAAAACCAACCTGGGAGCCCCAAAAACCCCAAAAATCAACCCGGGAACACAAAAAACCAACCCAGGAACCCCAAAAACCTCTAAAAACCAACCCAGGAACCCCAAAAATCAACCCAGGAACCCCAAAAAGCCCCAGAAATCAACCCGGGAACACAAAAAACCAACCCAGGAACCCCAAAAATCAACCCGGGAGCCCCAAAAACCAACCTGAGAACCCCAGAAATCACCCAGGAACCCCAAAAATCAACCTGGGAACCCCAAAAACTTCTAAAAACCAACCCAGGAACCCCAAAAAACCCCAAAAACCAACCCAGGAAGACAAAAAATCAACCCAGGAACCCCAAAAACCTCTAAAAATCAACCCAGGAACCCCAAAAATCAACCCAGGAACCCCAAAAACCAACCCAGGAACCCCAAAACCCTCTAAAAACCAACCTGGGAACCCCAAAAATCAATTCGGGAACCCCAAAACCCTCTAAAAACCAACATGGGAACCCCCAAAATCAACCCAGGAAGCCCAAAAACCAACGTGGGAACCCAAAACCCTCTAAAAATCAACCTGAGAACCCCAAAAAGCCCCAAAAAATCAACCCGGGAACACAAAAAATCAACCCAGGAACCCCAAAAACCAACCTGGGAACCCAAAAACCTCTAAAAACCAACATGGGAACACCAAAAATCAACCCAGGAACCCCAAAAATCAACACAGGAACCCCAAAAATCAACACAGGAACCCCAAAAATCCACCTGGGAACCCCAAAACCTTCTAAAAATCAACCCAGGAACCCAGAAACCTCTAAAAACCAACCCGGCAACCCCAAAAAGCCCAAAAACCAACCTGGGAACACCAAAACCACCCAGGAACCCCAAAAATCAACCCAGGAACCCCAAAAACCAACCCAGGAACCCAAAAACTTCTAAAAACCAACCCGGGAACCCCAAAAAACCCCAAAAACCAACCCAGGAAGACAAAAAACCAACCCGGGAACCCCAAAAACCTCTAAAAATCAACCCAAGAACCCCAAAAATCAACCCAGGAACCCCGAAAACCTCTAAAAACCAACCTGGGAACCCCAAAACCAACCCAGGAACCCCAAAAACCTCTAAAAATCAACCCAGGAACCCCAAAAATCAACCCAGGAAGCCCAAAAACCAACGTGGGAACCCCAAAACCCTCTAAAAATCAACCTGAGAACCCCAAAAAGCCCCAAAAAATCAACCTGGGAACACAAAAAATCAACCCAGGAACCCCAAAAACCAACCTGGGAACCCCAAAAACCTCTAAAAACCAACATGGGAACCCCAAAAATCAACCCAGGAATGCCAAAAACCTCTAAAAACCAACCAGGAACCCCAAAATCAACACAGGAACCCCAAAAATCCACCTGGGAACCCCAAAACCCTCTAAAAACCAACCCGGGAACCCCAAAAACCAACCCAGGAAACCCAAAAACCTCTAAAAATCAACACAGGAACCCCAAAAATCAACACAGGAACCCCAAAAATCCACCTGGGAACCCCAAAACCTTCTAAAAATCAACCCAGGAACCCCAAAAATCAACCCGGAACCCCAAAAACCTCTAAAAACCAACCCAGGAACCCCAAAACCAACCTGGGAACACCAAAAACCAACCCAGGAACCCCAAAATCAACCCAGGAAGCCCAAAACCTTCTAAAAATCAACCCAGGAACCCCAAAAATCAACCCGGGAACCCCAAAAATCAACCCAGGAACACCAAAAACCAACCTGGGAACCCCAAAAACTTCTAAAAACCAACCCAGGAACACAAAAAATCAACCCAGGAACCCTAAAAACCAACCCAGGAACCCCAAAATCCATCCCCAAATTTTTCCCGAATTTTTGCCCAGTTTTCCTCCAAATATTCCAGAAATTTCACCCAAATTTTCCTCAAATTTCACCCAAATTTTCCCCAAATTCACCCAAATTTTCCCCAAACTTTTCCCAAATATTCCCCAATTTTTGCCCAATTTTCCCCCAATTTTTCCCAATTTCCCCCCAATTTTTCCCCAAGTTTTCTCCAAAATTCACCCAATTTTTGCCCAAATATTCCCCAATTTTCCCCCAAATTTTCCCCAAAATATTCCCAACTTTTGCCCAATTTTCCTCCAAATTTTCCCAAATATTCCTCTATTTTTGCCCAATTTCCCTCAAATTTTCCCCCATTTTTTTTGCCCAAAATTCACCCAAATTTCCACCCAATTTTCCCAAATACTCCCCAATTTTTTCCCAATTTTTTCCCAATTTTTCCTGATTTCCCCTCAATTTTTACCCAATTTCCCCCCAAATTTTCCCCAAATATTCCCCAAATTTTGCCCAATTCCCCCAAATTTTCCCCAAATATTCCCCATTTTTGCCCAATTTTTTCCCAATTTTTCCCAATTTCCCCCCAAATTTCCCCCAATTTTCCCCAATTTTTCCACCAATATTCCCCAATTTTTTCCCAATTTCCCCCAAATTTCCCCCAAATTTTCCCCAATTTTTCCCCAAATTTTCCCCAAATATCCCCAAATTTTCCCAATTTTTCCCAATTTTTCCCCAATTTCCCCCCAAATTTCCCCAATTTTTTCCAATTTCCCCCCAATTTTCCCCAAATTTTCCCAATTTTTTCCCAATTCCCCCAATTTTCCCCCAATTTTTATCCGATTCCCCCAAATTTTCCCCAAATATTCCCCAATTTTTACCCAATTTACCTCAAATTTCCCCCAAAATTCACCCAATTTTTGCCCATTTTTTCCCCATTTTCCCCAAATTTTCCCAAAATTCACCCAATTTTTGCCCGATTTTTTCCCAATTTTCTTCCAATTTTCCCCCAATTTCCCCCCAATATTTCCCCCAAATATTCCCCAAATTTTGCCCAATTTTGCCCAATTTTCCCCCAATTTTTACCCAGTTTCCCCCCAAATACTCCCCATTTTCCCCCAATTTTTCCCAAATATTCCCCAATTTTGCCTGATTTCCCCAACTTTTCTCCAATTTTTTCCCAAAATTCACCCAATTTTCCCCCAATTTTTTCCTGATTTTTTATCGATTTTCCCCCAATTTCCCCAATTTTCCCCAAATATTTCCAAATTTTTCCCAATTTTTTTCCTTTTTTCCCCCAATTTTCCTCCAATTTTCCCCAATTTTCCCCAATTTCCCCCCAAATTTCCCCAAATTTCCCTCAAATTTTCCCCAATTTTTCCACCAATATTCCCCAATTTTTTTCCCCCCAATTTCCCCCAAATTTCCCCAAATTTTCCCCAAATTTTCCCCAATTTTTTCCCCAATTTCCCCCAAATTTCCCCAAATTTTCCCCAATTTTTTCCCCAATTTTTCCCCCAATTTTCCCCAATTTTTTCCCGATTCCCCCCAATTTCCCCCAATTTTTCCCCAAATATTCCCAAATTTTTCCCAATTTTTTCTCGATTTCCCCCCAATTTTCCCCAAATTTCCCCAAAATTCACCCAAATTTTCCCCAAATTTTCCCCAATTTTCCCCCAAATATTCCCAATTTTTTTTCCCAATTTTTTCTCAATTTCCCCAAATTTCCCCCAAATTTTCCCCCCAATATTCCCCAAAGTTTTTCCCATTTTTTTCCCTTTTTCCCCAATTTTCCCCAAATTTCCCCAAATATTCCCCAATTTTACCCAATTTTTTCCCTTTTTTCCCCAATTTTTCCCCCAATTTCCCCAATTTTTTTCCCAATTTTTCCCCAATTTCCCCCCAAATTTTCCCCAATTTTTCCCCAATTTTTCCCCATTTCCCCCAAAATTTCCCGCAAAATTCACCCAAATTTCCCCAAATTTTCCCTAATTTTCCCCAAATTTCCCCCAATATTCCCCAATTTTTACCCAATTTTTTCCCTTTTTTCCCCCAATTTTTCCCCCAATTTTCCCCAATTTTTTTCCCAATTTTTCCCCAATTTCCCCCAAATTTTCCCCAATTTTTTCCCCAATTCTCCCCAATTTTTTTCCCCAATTTTTCACCAGTTTTTCCCCAAATATTCCCCAATTTTCCCCCAATTTTTTCCCTTTTTTCCCCCAATTTTCCCCCAAATTTTCCCCAATTTTTTACCAATTTTTCCCCAATTTCCCCAAATTTTCCCCAATTTTTCCCAATTTTTCCCCAAATTTCCCCCAAATTTTCCCCAATTTTTCCCAATTTTTTTCCAAATATCCCCAAATTTTCCCCAAATTTTCCCAAATTTTCCCCAAATATTCCCCAATTTTCCCCAATTTTTTCCCAATTTTTCCCCAAATTCCCCCAAATTTCCCCCAATTTTCCCCAATTTTTTTCCCAATTTTTCCCCAATTTCCCCCCAAATTTTCCCCAATTTCCCCCAATTTTCCCCAATTTCCCCCAATTTTACCCCAATTTTTCAAATTTTACCCCAATTTTTCCCCAATTTCCCCCCAATTTTTCCCCAATTTCCCCCCAATTTTTCCCCAATTTTTTCCCAAATTTTCCCCAAATATTCCCCAATTTTTACCCAATTTTTCCCTTTTTTTCCCCAATTTTTCCCCCAATTTTCCCCAATTTTTTCCCAATTTTTCCCAATTTCCCCCCAAATTTCCCCCAAATTTTCCCCAATTTTTTCCCTTTTTTCCCCCAATTCTCCCCAATTTTTTTTCCCAATTTTTTTTCCCAATTCCCCCCAAATTTCCCCCAATTTTCCTCAATTTTTTTCCCAATTTTCCTCAATTTTTCCCCAATTTTTTCCCTTTTTTCCCCCAATTTTTCCCCCCAAATTTTCCCCAATTTTTTACCAATTTTCCCCAAATTTCCCCCAAATTTTCCCCAATTTTTTCCCAATTTTTTTCCAAATATCCCCAAATTTTCCCCAAATTTTCCCCAAATATTCCCCAATTTTCCCCAATTTTTTCCCAATTTTTCCCCAAATTCCCCCCAAATTTCCCCAAATTTTCCCCAATTTTTCCCCCAATATTCCCCAATTTTTTTCCCAATTTCCCTCCAAATTTCCCCCAAATTTTCCCCAATTTTTCCCCAAATTTTCCCCAAATTTTCCCCAATTTTTTCCCAATTTTTTCCCAATTTTTCCCCAATTTCCCCCCAAATTTTCCCCAATTTTTTCCCAATTTTTTTCCAAATATCCCCAAATTTTCCCCAATATTTTCCCAATTTTTCCCAAATTTCCCCCAATTTTCCCCAATTTTTCCCAATTTCCACCCCAAATTTCCCACAAATTTCCCCCAAATTTTCCCCAATTTTTCCCCAAATTTTCCCAAATTTTCCCCAATTTTCCCCCAATTTTTTCCCTTTTTTTCCCCAATTTTCCCCCAATTTTTTTCCCAATTTCCCCCCAAATTTCCCCCAAATTTTCCCCAATTTTTTCCCAATTTTTTTCCAAATATCCCCAAATTTTCCCCAATTTTTCCCAATTTTCCCCCAATTTTTTCCCTTTTTTCCCCCAAATTTTTCCCCCAATTTTCCCCAATTTTTCCCCAATTTTTTCCCTTTTTTCCCCCAATTTCCCCCCCAATTTTCCCCAATTTTTTCCCAATTTTTTCCCAATTTTTTCCCAATTTTTCCCCCAATTCTCCCCAATTTTTTTCCCAATTTTTTTCCCAATTCCCCCCAATTTTCCCCCAATTTCGGGGGTCCCACCTCGGCTCCGAAGAATCCTTTGGGGCGCCCCCCCCTTGCCCAGGGGGGGTCCCAGGGGCGCCCCCGGCCCCTCCCCCGCGCTGATGCTCTGCTGCGCCGCCGCCAAAATCTCGTCCAGTTTATCTGGGGAGGGGGAGGGGAGCAATTTGGGGAGGGGTCTCCACCCGGGACCCCCAAAATTCCCACCCGGGACCCCCAAAATCCCCTCCTGGGACCCCCAAAATCCCCCCCAAAAATCTCGTCTGGTTTGGTTGGGGGAGGGGAAATTTGGAGGGGGAGGGGGAGGGGAGCAATTTGGGGAGGGGTCTCCACCCGGGACCCCCGAAATTCCCACCTGGGACCCCCAAAATCCCACCCGGGACCCCCAAAATCTCACCTGGGACCCCCAAAATCCCCCCCAAAATCTTGTTTGGTTTGGTTGGGGGAGGGGAAATTTGGAGGGGGAGGGGGAGGGGGAGCAATTTGGGGAGGGGTCTCCACCCGGGACCCCCCAAAATTCCCACCTGGGACCCCAAAAATCCCCACCCGGGACCCCAAAAATCCCCCCAAGACCCCCAAAATCTCACCCGGGACCCCAAAATCCCCCCCCCAAAATCTCGTCTGGTTTGGTTGGGGGAGGGGAAATTTGGAGGGGGAGGGAGGAGGGGAATTTGGGGAGGGGTCTCCACCCGGGACCCCCAAAATTCCCACTCGGGACCCCAAAATCCCCACCCGGGACCCCCAAAATCCCCCCAAGACCCCCAAAATCCCCCCCAAAAATCTCGTCTGGTTTGGTTGGGGGAGGGGAAATTTGGAGGGGGAGGGGGAGGGGAGCAATTTGGGGAGGGGTCTCCACCTGGGACCCCCAAAATCCAACCTGGGACCCCCAAAATCCCCACCCAGGACCCCCCAAATCTCACCCGGGACCCCCAAAATCCCCCCAGGACCCCCCAAAAATCCCCCCAAGACCCCCAAAATCCCCCCCAAAAATCTCATCTGGTTTGGTTGGGGGAGGGGAAATTTGGAGGGGGAGGGAGGAGGGGAATTTGGGGAGGGGTCTCCACCCGGGACCCCCAAAAATTCCCACTCGGGACCCCCAAAATCCCCACCCGGGACCCCCAAAATCCCCACCCAGGACCCCAAAAATCCCCCCAAGACCCCCAAAATCCCCCCCAAAAATCTCGTTTGGTTTGGTTGGGGGAGGGGAAATTTGGAGGGGGAGGGGAGCAATTTGGGGAGGGGTCTCCACACGGGACCCCCAAAATTCCCACTCGGGACCCCCAAAATCCCCACCCGGGACCCCCAAAATCCCCACCCGGGACCCCAAAAATCCCCCCCAAGACCCCCAAAATCCCCCCCAAAAATCTCGTCTGGTTTGGTTGGGGGAGGGGAAATTTGGAGGGGGAGGGAGGAGGGGAATTTGGGGAGGGGTCTCCACCCGGGACCCCCAAAATCCAACCTGGGACCCCCAAAATCCCCACCCAGGACCCCCCAAATCTCACCCGGGACCCCCAAAATCCCCCCAGGACCCCCCAAAAATCCCCCCAAGACCCCCAAAATCCCCCCCAAAAATCTCATCTGGTTTGGTTGGGGGAGGGGAAATTTGGAGGGGGAGGGAGGAGGGGAATTTGGGGAGGGGTCTCCACCTGGGACCCCCAAAATCCCCACCCGGGACCCCAAAAATCCCCCCAAGACCCCCAAAATCTCACCCGGGACCCCCAAAATCCCCCCCCAAAATCTCGTTTGGTTTGGTTGGGGGAGGGGAAATTTGGAGGGGGAGGGGGAGGGGAGCAATTTGGGGAGGGGTCTCCACCTGGGACCCCCAAAATCCAACCTGGGACCCCCAAAATTCCCACCCGGGACCCCCCAAAATCCCCCCCAAATCCCCCCAGACCCTCCAGGACCCCCTCAAACCCCCCCCAAAAATCCCCCAGGACCCCAAAAAACCCCTCAGGACCCCCAAAATCCCCCTCAAATCCCACCAGGACCCCCCAAAACCCCCCCAGGACCCCCAAAATCTCCCACAGGACCCCCAAAAATCCCCCAAAAATCCCACCAGGACTCCCAAAAACTCCTCAGGACCCCCCAAACACCCCCAAGACCCCCCAAAATCCCCCCAGGACCCCCCAAAATCCCCCCAAGACCCCCAAAATCCCCCCAAGACCCCCAAAATCCCCCCAAATTCCCCCCAAACACCTCCAGGACCCCCCCCAAAAGACCCCCCAAAATCCCCCCAGGACCCCCCAAAATCCCCCCAAGACCCCCTGGAACCCCCCAAAACCTCTCCAGGACCCCCCAAAATCCCCCCAGGACCCCCTAAAATCCCCCCAGGACCCCGAAAATCCCTCTCAAATCTCACCAGGACCCCCTCAAACCCCCACCCAAAATCCCCCCAGGACCCCCCAAAACCCCTCAGGACCCCCAAAATCCCCCTCAGTACCCCCCAAAATCCCCCCAAGACCCCCAAAATCCCCCCCAAATTCCCCCAAGGACCCCCCAAATCCCCCAAATTCCCCCCAAACACCTCCAGGACCCCCCCAAAAGACCCCCCAGAATCCCACCAGGACCCCCCAAAATCCCCCAAGACCCCCCTGGAACCCCCCAAAACCTCTCCAGGACCCCCAAAATCCCCCTCAAATCCCACCAGGACCCCCCAAAATCCCCCCAGGACCCCCCAAAATCCCCCTCAAATCCCACCAGGACCCCCCCAATTCCCTGAAAAGCCCCACAAACACCTCCCAAAAAGCCCCCCAAAAATCCCCCAGGACCCCCCAAAACCACCCAAAATCCCCCAAAAATCCCCCCAGGACCCCCAGAATCCCCCTCAAATCCCCCCAGGACCCCCCAAAATCCCCCAGGACCCCCCCAAAATCCCCCCTGAGACCCCTCCCCACTCACTGAGGGCCATCTGATAAACCGTCCTCTTCTTCTCGGTGGTCGAGGAGGGGTCGAAATCTGGGGGGGGGGAGGGGAGGGGTCGTGGGGGGGTCCCATGGGTGGGGGAGGGGGGGAGGAGAGGATTTGGGGGGGATTTGGGGGGATTTTGGGGGGATTTGGGGGGGTTTGAGAGGGATTTGGGGGGGATTTGGGGGGATTTTGGGGGATTTGGGGAATTTGGGGAGGATTTGGGGAGGATTTGGGGGATTTTGGGGAGGATTTGGGGGGATTTGGGGGGTTTGAGAGGGATTTGGGGGAATTTTGGGGATTTTGGGGAATTTGGGGAGGATTTGGGGGGGATTTGGGGGAATTTTGGGGTTTGAGGGGGATTTAGGGTCAGATTTGGAGGAATTGGGGGAATTCTGGGGAGGATTTGGGGAGATTTGGGGGAATTTGGGGGGGTTTGAAGGGAATTTGGGGGGGAATTTGGGGGAATTTTGGGGATTTTGGGAGGATCTGGAGAGGATTTGGGGGGGATTTGGGGGAATTTTGGGAGAATTTGGGGGGGATTTGGGGAGATTTGGGGGAATTTTGGAAGTTTGGGAGGGTTTAGGGTCACATTTGGGGGAATTTTGGGGAGGATTTTGGGGAATTTGGGGATTTTGGGGGATTTTGGGGAGGATTTGGGGGGAATTTTGGGGATTTTGGGGGGAATTTTGGGGATTTTGGGGGGATTTGGGGTCAGATTTTGGGAGGATTTTTGGGGATTTTGCCGGGGGAGGGGTTGATGAGTGTGCAAAGGGCTGGGTGTGCAATCAACGAGCGTGCAAGAGGCTGGGGGGCATCCAGGAGGGTCAGATGAGCGTGCAAGACCCCGGGGGAGGGGCTGTGAGTGTGCAATGAGTGTGCAATGAGTGTGCAAGGGGCGTAAAAACCCCGCGAAGGGTTTTTGATGAGCGTGCAAGGCCCCGTGAGTGTGCAAGGGGTGTGCAAGGATCCAGGAGGACCCATGAGTGTGCAATGAATGTGCAAGGGGCGTGCTGATCCTTGCACGGGGGGTTTGATGAGCGTGCAAGGCCCTGGGAGGGCTGGGGAGTGTGCAATGAGTGTGCAATGAGTGTGAAAGGAGTGTGCAATGAGTGTGCAAGGGGTGTAAAAACCCCATAAAGGGTTTTTGATGAGTGTGCAATGAGTGTGCAAGGGGTGAGTGTGCAAGGGGTGTGCAATGAGTGTGCAAACCCCATGAAGGGTTCTCAATGAGTGTGTAATGAGTGTGCAATGAGTGTGCAAGGGGCTTAAAAACCCCACAAAGGGTTTTTGACGAGCGTGCAAGGCCCTGTGAGTGTGCAAGGGGCGTGCAACGAGTGTGCAAGGGGTGAGTGTGCAATGAGTGTGCAAACCCCACAAAGGGTTCTCAATAAGTGTGCAATGAGTGTGCAAGGAGTGAGTAATGAGTGTGCAAGGGGTGTGCAAGGGGGTTAAAAACCTTGTGAAGGGTTTTTAATGAGTGTGCAATGAGTGTGCAAGGGGTGAGTGTGAAATGAATGTGCAAGGGATGTGCAAGGCCCCAGGAGGACCCACGAGTGTGCAATGAGCGTGCAAACCCCATGAAGGGTACTGAATGAGTGTGCAAGGGGTGTGCAATGAGTGTGCAATGAGTGTGCAAGGGGTGTAAAAAACCTTGTAAAGGGTTTTTAATGAGTGTGCAAGGCCAGTGCCAATCCTTGCACAAGTGTGCAAGGGGTGAGTGTGCAATGGGTGTGCAAGGGGTGTGCAAACCCCATAAAGGGTTCTCAATGAGTGTGCAATGAGTGTGCAAGGGGTGAGTGTGCAAGGGGTGTAAAAACCCCACAAAGGGTTTTTGATGAGTGTGCAAGGGGTGAGTGTGCAATGAGTGTGCAAGGCCCCAGGAGGACCCACGAGTGTGCAATGAGTGTGCAACGGGTTAAAAACCCCACAAAGGGTTTTTAAAGAGCGTGCAAGGCCCTGTGAGTGTGCAATGAGTGTGCAATGAGTGTGCAATGAGTGTGCAAGGGGTGAGTGTGCAATGAGTGTGCAAGGCCCCAGGAGGACCCACGAGTGTGCAAGGGGCTTAAAAACCCCACAAAGGGTTTTTAATGAGCGTGCAAACCCCATGAAGGATTCTCAATGAGTGTGCAAGGGGTGAGTGTGCAAAGGGTGTAAAAACCCCATAAAGGGTTTTTGATGAGTGTGCAATGAGTGTGCAAACCCCATGAAGGGTTCTCAATGAGTGTGCAAGGGGTGTGCAATGAGTGTGCAATGAGTGTGCAATGAGTGTGCAAGGGGTGAGTGTGCAATGAGTGTGCAAGAGGTGTAAAAACCCCATAAAGGGTTTTTGATGAGTGTGCAATGAGTGTGCAATGAGTGTGCAATGAGTGTGCAAGGGGCACTCACCGCTCCGCTTCTTCCAGGGGGAGACTGGGGAGACACGAGAGGCGTTAGGGGGAGAATTTGGGGGAAAAATTGGGGAAAATTTGGGAAAAATTTGGGAAAAATTTGGGGATTTTGGGGCAAAGTTTGGGAATTCTGGGGGTGAAATCGGGAATTTTGGGGGAAAATTTGGGAATTTTGGGGCAAATTTGGGAATTTTGGGGGAAAATTTTGGGAATTCTGGGGGAAATTTGGGGGGGAAAAATTTGGGGATTTTGGGGGAAATTCGGTGGAAATTTGGGAATTTTGAGGGGAAATTCAGGGGAAATTTGGGATTTTGGGGGAAAAATTGGGGATTTTGGGGGGAAATTCAGTGGAAATTTGGGAATTTTGGGGGAAATTTGGGAATTTTGGGGGAAAATTTTGGGAATTCTGGGGGAAAAATTGGGAATTTTGGGGGAAAATTTGGTGATTTTCGGGGAAAATTTGGGAATTTTGGGGGAATTTTTGGGGAAAAATTGGGGAGTTTGGGGGGAAATTCAGTGGAAATTTGGGAATTTTTGGGGATTTTTGGGGGATTTGGAAGAAAATTCCAGAATTTTTTGGGAAAAATTGGGAATTCCAGGGGAAAATTTGGGAATTTTGGGGAAATTTGGGGATTTTGAGGGAATTCTGGGAAGATTTTTGGGGAAAAAATGGGAATTTTGGGGGATTTCGGGGGAAATTTTGGGGATTTTGGGGGAAAATTTGGGGATTTTTGGGAAATTTTGGGAAAAATTTGGGGATTTTGGGGGGAATTTAGGAAAATTTGGGGATTTTGGGAAAATTTGGAGAAAATTTGGGGATTTTGGGGGGGAATTTAGGAAAATTTGGGGATTTTGAGGGAATTCTGGGAAGATTTTGGGGGAAAATTGGGAATTTTGGGGGTTTTGGGAAAAATTTGGGGATTTTTTGGGGGGAATTTGGGAAAATTTGGGAATTTTGGGAAAAATTTGGGGAAAATTTGGGGGAGATTTTGGGAAAAATTGGGGATTTTTGATTAAATTTGAGAAATTTGGGGGATTTTTGATTAAATTTGGTAAATTTTGGGGGATTTTGGGGGAAAATCTGGGGAATTTGAGGGAAAATTTGGAAAAATTTGGGGATTTTGGGGGATTTTGGGGGATTTTGAGGGAGTTTGAGGGATTTGGGGGGATTTGGGGGAAATTTGGGGATTTTGGGGGGAAAATTTGGGGATTTTGAGGGAATTTGGGAGAAAATTGGGAAAATTTGGGATTTTTTTGGATTTTGAGGGATTTGGGGGGGATTTGGGGGAAAATTTTGGGATTTCGGGGGGAAAAATTCAGGATTTTGGGGGGGTTTTGATTAAATTTGGGGGAATTTGGGAGGTTTTGGGAGAAAATTTGGAGATTTTGGAGGTTTTGAAGGAATTCTGGGAAGATTTTGGGGAAAAATTGGGAATTTTGGGGGGGATTTCGGGGGGAAAATTCAGGATTTTGGGGGGTTTTGAGGAAATTTGGGAAATTTGGGGGAATTTGGGGAGGTTTTGGGAGAGATTTTGAGGGAATTTGGGGGAAAATTTGGGAAAAATTGGGGATTTTTGATTAAATTTGGGAAAAATTGGGGATTTTTGATTAAATTTGGTAAATTTGGGGGGACTTTGGGGGAAAATCTGGGGAATTTGAGGGAATTTGGAGGGAAATTTGGGAAAATTTGGGGATTTTTGAAGATTTTTGGGGATTTATGAGAGAATTTGGGGGCAAATTTGGGCAAATTTGGGGATTTTGAGGGATTTTGAGGGGATTTGGAGGAAAATTTGGGGGTTTGGGGGGAAAAATTCGTGATTTTTTATTAAATTGGGGAAATTTGGGGGGAAATTGGGGAAATTTGGGGATTTTGGGGGATTTTGAGGGCATTTGGGGGGATTTGGGGGAAATTTGGGGGATTTTGGGGGGAAAATTGGGGGATTTTGGGGGGAGATTTGGGAAAATTTGGGGATTTTGGGGGATTTTCAGGGATTTTGAGGGAATTTGGGGGGAAATTTGGGGGATTTTTGGAGGAAAATTTTGGGATTTTGAGGGAATTTGGGGGGATTTTGGAGGAAAATTTTGGGGTTTGGGGGGAAAAATTCGGGATTTTGATTAAATTTGGGAAATTTTGGAGGAAATTGGGAAAATTGGGGGATTTTGGGGGATTTTTGGAGATTTTGAGGGGATTTGGGGGGAATTTGGGGATTTTTCAGGGGTTTTTGAAGGATTTTGGGGGGATTTTGGGGGAAAATTGGAAACATTTGGGGATTTTGAGGGAATTTGAAGGAATTTGTGGGAATTTTGGGGGGGATTTGGGGAATTTTGGGGGATTTTGGGAGGTTCCCGAAATCCCGAGGGGGGTCCGGAGACCCCCCCCCACTCACCCTTCTCCACTGCGGGGCCGGAGGTCAAAGGTCAAAGGTCAAAGGTCAGGAAAGAGTTTCCCCTCCCCCACCCTCCCTGAGACCCCTCCCCAAATTCCTCAGCGACCCCAAAATCCCCCTGGGACCCCCAAAATCCCCCCAAAATCCCCCCAAAATCCCCCCGGGACCCCCCCAAAATCTCCTCAGGACCCCCAAAATCCTCCCCAAATTGCTCTGGGACCCCCAAAATCCCTCCCAAATCCCCCCAGGACCCCCCAAAACCTCCCCAGGACCCCCAAAATCCCCCCCAGGACCCCCCAAACCCACCCAAATCCCCCCCAAAGCCCCCCAAAATCCTCCCCCAAACCCCCCAAAGCCCCCCAGGACCCCCCAAAATCCCCCCCAAAACCCCCCCGGGACCCCCCAAAACCCCCCCAGGACCCCCCCAAATCTCCCCCAAACCCCCCCCAGGACCCCCCAAACCCCCTCAGGACCCCCCAAAATCCCCTCAAGACCCCCCCAGGACCCCCCAAAACCTTCCCAAAACCCCCCAGGACCCCCTCAAACTCCTGCAAAGCCCCCCCAGGACCCCCAAAAATCCCCCCCAAAGCCCCCCAGGACCCCCCAAAATCCCCTCAAGACCCCCCCAGGACCCCCTCAACCCCCCCCAAACCCCCCCAGGACCCCCCAAAATCCCCCCCCAGGACCCCCAAAACCCCCCAGGACCCCCCAAACCCACCCAAAGCCCCCCCAAAGCCCCCCAAAATCCTCCCCCAACCCCCCCAAAATCCCCTCAAGACCCCCCCAGGACCCCCAAAACCCGCCCAGGACCCCCCAAAACCTTCCCAAACCCCCCCCCAGGACCCCCCAAAATCCCCCCCAGGACCCCCTCAAACCCCCCCAAACCCCCCCAGGACCCCCAAAAATCCCCCCCCAGGACCCCCCCAAACCCCCCTGGGACCCCCCAAAATCCACCCCAGGACCCCCCAAATCCCCCCAGGACCCCCCCAAACCCCCCCGCCCCTCACCCATCTCCTCCAGCTCTGACGTCATGGACTTGGAGCGCAGGGAGATGGCGGGGGCGGGGAGGCGCCGCGGCTGGGGGGGGGCGGCTGCGGGGGGAGGGGGCGTCAGACCCCCGGGACCCCTCCCCAAATTAACGGGACCCCTCCCCAAATTAATCAGAACCCCCGGGACCCCTCCCCAAATTAACTGAGACCCCCGGGACCCCTCCCCAAATTAACCGGGACCCCTCCCCAAATTAACTGAGAGCCCCGGGACCCCTCCCCAAATTAACCGAGAGCCCCAGAATTAACTGAGACCCCCGGGACCCCTCCCCAAATTAACGGGACCCCTCCCCAAATTAACCGAGACCCCTCCCCAAATTAATCAGAACCACCGGGACCCCTCCCCAAATTAACCGGGACCCCTCCCCTAATTAACCGAGAGCCCCAGAATTAACTGAGACCCCCGGGACCCCTCCCCAAATTAACTGAGAGCCCTCCCCAAATTAATCAGAACCACCGGGACCCCTCCCCAAATTAACCGGGACCCGCCGAGACCCCTCCCCGAATTAACCGAGACCCCTCCCCAAATTAACTGAGAGCCCCAGAATTAACTGAGACCCCCGGGACCCCTCCCCAAATTAACGGGACCCCTCCCCAAATTAACTGAGACCCCTCCCCAAATTAACCGGGACCCCTCCCCAAATTAACTGAGACCCCTCCCCAAATTAACCGGGACCCCTCCCCAAATTAACCGAGACCCCTCCCCAAATTAACTGAGACCCCTCCCCAAATTAACCGAGAGCCCCAGAATTAACTGAGACCCCCGGGACCCCTCCCCAAGGTAACTGAGACCCCTCCCCAAATTAACCGAGACCACTCCCCCAATTAACTGAGGGTCCTGAGACCCCTCCCCAAATTAACTGAGATACCCCAGAATTAACTGAGACTGCCGAGACCCCTCCCCAAATTAACTGAGAGCCTCGGGACCCTTCCCCAAATTAACTGAGGGTCCTGAGACCCCTCCCCGAATTAACTGAGAGCCCCCAGAATTAACTGAGACCTCCAGGACCCCTCCCTAAATTACCTGAGAGTCCCGGGACCCCTCCCCAAATTAACAAAGAGCCCTGGGACCCCTCCTCAAATTACCTGAGACCGCTGAGACCCCTCCCCAAATTAACCGGACCATCGGGACCCCTCCCCAAATTACCTGAGAGCCCCCAGAAATACCTGAGAGCCCCGGGACCCCTCCCCAGATTAACTGAGATACCCCAGAATTACCTGAGACTGCCAGGACCCCTCCCCAAATTAACTCAGAGTCCTGAGACCCCTCCCCAAATTACCTGAGAGTCCTGAGACCCCTCTCCAAATTAACTGAGAGCCCCGGGACCCCTCCTCAAATTAACAGAGAGCCCCCAGAATTGCCTGAGAGCCCCGGGACCCCTCCCCAAATTAACCAACAGTCCAGAGACCCCTCCCCAAATTAACTGAGAGTCCCGGGACCCCTCCCCAAATTAACTGAGTGTCCTGAGAGCCCTCCCCAAATTACCTGAAACCCTGCCAGGTGTCCAAGACCCCTCCCCATTTACCTGAGACCCCTCCTCAGGTGTCCAAACCCCCCCTGCCAGGTACCTGAGCCCCCCCAGGAACTCCCCAGGTGTCCCCAGGTGTCCCCAGGTGTCCCCAGGTGTGGCCAGGTGCCCCCAGGAACACCCCAGGTGTGTTCAGGTGTGTCCCCAGCCCCCCCAGGTGTCCCCAGCCCCCCCCAGGTGTCCCCAGGGTGTCCCCAGGTTGGTCCAGGTGTCCCCATGGGTGTCCCCAGCCCCCCCCAGGTGTCCCCAGGTGTCCCCAGGTGTCCTCACCCCTGCGCCGGGGTCCCTCGGGGGGTTCCGGGTGTCGCGTCACCATCACCACCTTGAGCACGAGGCTGTTCCCGCCCTGGCGGATCATGTTCACCACCTGCCGGTGCCCCACCTTCACCACGTTCTGACCGTTCACCTGCGCACACCTGGAGTTACACACCTGGGAACACCTGGGCACACCTGTGCGGGTGTTTCCACACACCTGAACACACCTGAACACACCTGTGCACACCTGGACATGTCTGAACGTGGAATTACACACCTGGAGTTACACACCTGGACACACCTGAACATACAGTCACACACACACCTGCACACCTGAATGTGGAATTACACACCTGTGCACACCTGGACACACCTGGGCACTGAACAGGTGATTAAACACACCTGTGCACACCTGGACATGTCTGAACATGGAATTACACACCTGAACACACCTGGAGTTACACACCTGACACACCTGGACACACCTGAACATACAGTCACACACACACACCTGCACACCTGAATGTGGAGTTACACACCTGTGACACACCTGTGCACACCTGCAGCTGTGGTTACACATCCACAGACACCTGGCACACCTGGAGTTACACACCTGGGAACACCTGGACACACCTGAACATACAGTCACACACACCTGCACACCTGGATGTGGAATTACACACCTGTGCACACCTGGACATGTCTGAACATGTTACATGGAGTTACACAGCTGGAGTTACACACCTGGACACACCTGAGCACACCTGAGCACACCTGAACACACCTGGACATGCAGTCACACACACACCTGCACACCTGAATGTGGAATTACACACCTGAGCACACCTGTGCACACCTGGACATGCCTGAATGTAGAATTACACACCTGGAGTTACACACCTGGACACACCTGGACATGCCTGAACATGGAGTTACACACCTGGGCACACCTGTGCGGGTGTTTACACGCACCTGAGCACACTGTGTGCACTCACACACACGAGGGGGGTCCCCTGGGTGCCCCCAGGTGTGTCCAGGTGTGTCTGGGTGTGTCCAGGTGTCCCCAGGTGTCCCCAGGTGTGTCCCCAGGTGTGTCCCCAGCTGTCCCCAGGTGTCCCCAGCTGTCCCCAGGTGTGTCCAGGTGTGTCCCAGGTGTCCCCAGGTATCCCCAGGTGTGTCCAGGTGTGTCCAGGAGTGTCTGGGTGTGTCCCCAGCTGTCCCCAGCTGTCCCCAGCTGTCCCCAGGTGTGTCCAGGTGTGTCCCAGGTGTCCCCAGGTATCCCCAGGTGTGTCCAGGTGTGTCCAGGAGTGTCTGGGTGTGTCCCCAGCTGTCCCCAGGTGTCCCCAGGTGTGTCCCCAGCTGTCCCCAGGTGTCCCCAGGTGTGTCCCCAGGTGTGTCCCCAGGTGTCCCCAGGTGTGTCCCCAGCTGTCCCCAGCTGTCCCCAGGTGTGTCCCCAGGTGTGTCCCCAGGTGTCCCCAGGTGTGTCCCCAGCTGTCCCCAGCTGTCCCCAGCTGTCCCCAGGTGTGTCCAGGTGTGTCCCCAGGTGTGTCCCCAGGTGTGTCCCCAGGTGTGTCCAGGAGTGTCCAGGTGTGTCTGGGTGTGTCCCCAGGTGTCCCCAGTTGTCCCAGGTGTGTCCAGGTGTCCCCAGGTGTGTCCCCCCCTGTCCCCAGGTGTTCCCAGGTGTGTCCAGGTGTGTCTGGGTGTGTCCCCAGGTGTCCCCAGGTGTCCCCAGCTGTCCCCAGGTGTCCCCAGGTGTGTACAGGTGTGTCCCCAGGTGTCCCCAGCTGTCCCAGGTGTGTCCCCAGGTGTCCCCAGGTGTGTCCCCAGCTGTCCCCAGGTGTCCCCAGGTGTGTCCCCAGGTGTCCCCAGCTGTCCCAGGTGTGTCCCCAGGTGTCCCCAGGTGTGTCCAGGAGTGTCCAGGTGTGTCTGGGTGTGTCCCCACCTGTCCCCAGGTGTGTCCCCAGGTGTCCCCAGGTGTGTCCCCGCTCTCACCTCGATCAGGAAGTCGCCCATGCGCAGTCCGGCTCTCCAGGCCACGCCCCCCTCGTCCACGGACTCCAGGTACTGCAGGGCGGGGAATGCGGGGGTGGGGGTGAACTCCTCGATGGGGGTCTGCGCTGTGGGGGGAGGGGGCGTCAGAGACCCCCCAAAAACACACGAATCGCACCCAAAAAAAATCCACAAATTTAAAAAAATAAATTAAAATTTTTAAAAAAAAAATAAGAAAAAAATTTAAAAAATTGGCCCAGAAAAATGAGAATTTAAATGAAAATTAATGGTGAAATTTAATATAAAAGGTCCCAAAATAACAAAATAATCCCAAAATCCCACCCCCAAAAACACACGAATCACACCCAAAAAAAATTCACAAATTTAAAAAAAAAAATTTAAATTTTTAGAAAAAAAATAAAAAAAAAATTTTAAAAATTGGCCCAGAAAAATGAGAATTTAAATGAAAATTAATGGTGAAATTTAAAATAAAAGGTCCCAAAATGTTCCCAAAAGAATAAAATAATCCCTAAATCCCACCTGAAAAAATTCCCAAATTTAAAAAAAAAATTAAAAAAATTTAGAAAAAAAAATTTAAAAAAATATTTTAAAAAATGCTGTTGAAAAATGAGAATTTAAATGAAAATTAATGGTGAAATTTAATATAAAAGCCCCCAAATGAATAAAATAATCTCAAAATCCCACCCCCAAAAACACACGAATCACACCCAAAAAAAATTCACAAATTTAAAAAAAAAAATTAAATTTTTAGAAAAAAAATAAAAAAAAAATTTTAAAAATTGGCCCAGAAAAATGAGAATTTAAATGAAAATTAATGGTGAAATTTAATATAAAAGGTCCCAAATGAATAAAATAATCCCAAAATCCCACCCCCAAAAATACACGAATCGCACCCAAAAAAAATTCACAAATTTAAAAAAAAAAATTAAATTTTTAGAAAAAAAAATAAAAAAAAAATTTAAAAAAATGCTGTTGAAAAATGAGAATTTAAATGAAAATTAATGGTGAAATTTAATATAAAAGGTCCCAAGATAATAAAATAATCCCCAAACTCACACCCCAAAAAATTCCCGGATTAAAAAACAAAATAATTAAAAATTAAAAAAAAATTAAAAAAAAAAATTAAAACAAATTTAAAAAAATGCCCCCGAAAAATGAAGATTTAAATGAAAATTATTGTTGGAATTTAAAATTAAAGCCCTCAAAATGTTCCCCAAAAAATAAAAGAATCCCAAAATCCCACCTGAAAAAATTCCCAAATTTAAAAAAAAATTTTAAAAAATTTAGAATAAAAATTTTAAAAAAAAATTTAAAAAAATGTTATTGAAAAATGAGAATTTAAATGAAAATTAATGGTGAAATTTAATATAAAAGCCCCCAAAAGAATAAAATAATCCCAAAATCCCCCAATTTAAAAAAAAAAAAAATTTAAAAAATTTTAAAAAAATTTAAAAAAAAATTTGTTCCCGAAAAATGAAAAAATAAATTAAAATTAATATGGAAATCTAAAATAAAAGGTGTCAAAAGAATAAAATAATCCCAAAATCCCACCCCCAAAAACACACGAATCACACCCAAAAAAAATTCACAAATTTAAAAAAAAAATTAAATTTTTAGAAAAAAAAATTAAAAAAAAAAAATTTAAAAAAATGCCCTCGAAAAATGAAGATTTCAATGAACATTAATGGTGAAATTTAAAATAAAAGGTCCCAAAATGTTCCCCCAAAAAAGTAAAATAATCCCAAAATCCCACCTGAAAAAATTCCCAAATTTAAAAAAAAATTTTAAAAAATTTAGAATAAAAATTTTAAAAAAAATTTAAAAAAATGTTATTGAAAAATGAGAATTTAAATGAAAATTAATGGTGAAATTTAATATAAAAGCCCCCAAAAGAATAAAATAATCCCAAAATCCCACCCCCAAAAATACACGAATCACACCCAAAAAAAACCCACAAATTTAAAAAAAAAAAATTAAATTTTTAGAAAAAAAATTAAAAAAAAAAATTTAAAAAAATGCTGTTGAAAAATGAGAATTTAAATGAAAATTAATGGTGAAATTTAATATAAAAGCCCCCAAAAGAATAAAATAATCCCAAAATCCCCCAATTTAAAAAAAAAAAAAAATTAAAAAAATTTTAAAAAAATTAAAAAAAAATTTGTTTCCAAGAAATGAGAATTTAAATGAAAATTAATCTGGAAATTTAAAATAAAAGGTCCCAAATGAATAAAATAATCCCAAAATCCCACCCCCAAAAACACACGAATCACACCCAAAAAAAATTCACAAATTTTTTAAAAAATATTTAAAATTAAAAAAAAAATAAAATAAAAATTAAAAAATTGGCCCAGAAAAATGAGAATTTAAATGAAAATTTATGGTGAAATTTAATATAAAAGTTCCCAAAATAATAAAATATTCCCCAAACTCACACCCCAAAAAATTCCCGGATTAAAAAAAAAATAATTAAAAATTAAAAAAAAATTAAAAAAAAAATTAAAAAAAATTTTAAAAAATGCCCCCGAAAAATGAAGATTTAAATGAAAATTATTGTTGGAATTTAAAATTAAAGCCCTCAAAATGTTCCCCAAAAAATAAAAGAATCCCAAAATCCCACCTGAAAAAATTCCCAAATTTAAAAAAAAATTTTAAAAAATTTAGAATAAAAATTTAAAAAAAAATTTAAAAAAATGTTATTGAAAAATGAGAATTTAAATGAAAATTAATGGTGAAATTTACTATAAAAGCCCCCAAAATAACAAAATAATC
Source organism: Poecile atricapillus (assembly GCF_030490865.1). Taxonomy (NCBI): domain Eukaryota; kingdom Metazoa; phylum Chordata; class Aves; order Passeriformes; family Paridae; genus Poecile; species Poecile atricapillus. The sequence continues at coordinate 88,387 of NW_026708977.1, forward strand.
CCAAAATCCCAGCCCCAAAAATACACGAATCACACCCAAAAAAAATTCACAAATTTAAAAAAAAAAGATTAAATTTTTAGAAAAAAAATTTAAAAAAAATTTAAAAAATTGGCCCAGAAAAATGAGAATTTAAATGAAAATTAATGGTGAAATTTAATATAAAAGGTCCCAAAATGTTCTCCCAAAAAAGTAAAATAATCCCAAAATCCCCTCCAAAAAATTCCCGGATTTAAAAAAAAAAATTAAAAAAAAAAATTAAAAATTTTTAAAAAAAAAAAAAAAAAAAACCTCGAAAAATGAAAATTTAAATGAAAATTAATATGGAAATTTAATATAAAAGCTCCCAAAAGAATAAAATAATCCCCAAATCCCACCTAAAAAAATTCCCAAATTAAAAAAAAAAATTAAAAAATTTAGAAAAAAAATAAAAAAAAGTTACAAAAAATGCTGTTGAAAAATGAGAATTTAAATGAAATTTAATATGGAAATTTAAAATAAAAGGTGGCAAAAGAATAAAATAATCCCAAAATCCCACCCCCAAAAACACACGAATCACACCCAAAAAAATTCACAAATTTTTTAAAAAATATTTAAAGTTAAAAAAAAAAAAAAATTAAAAAATTGGCCCAGAAAAATGAGAATTTAAATGAAAATTCATGGTGAAATTTAATATAAAAGGTCCCAAGATAATAAAATAATCCCCAAACTCACACCCCAAAAAATTCCCGGATTAAAAAAAAAAATAATTAAAAATTAAAAAAAAAATTTAAAAAAAAAAAATTAAAAAAAATTAAAAAAAATGCCCCCAAAAAATGAAGATTTAAATGAAAATTAATGGTGAAATTTAAAATAAAAGGTCCCAAAATGTTCCCCAAAAAAGTAAAATAATCCCAACATCCCAAAATAAATCCCCCCTAAATTCCCAAAAATTTCCCCCCCAAAAATTTCAACAAAATTCCCAAAATTCTCCCCAAAATTTTCCCTAAAAAATCTCAATAAAATTCCAAAATCCTCCCCAAAAATCCCCAAAATTTTCCCCCCAAAAATTTCAATAAAATTCCCCAAATTCTCCCCAAAAATCCCAAAAAATTCCCAAAATCCTCCCCAAAAATCCCCAAAATTCCCCAAAATTCTCTCCAAAAAACCCCAAAAATTCCCCAAATTCTCCCCAAGGAACCTCTGGGGCCACCCAGGGACCCTCCAGCACCCCCCAAGTGTCCCCAAGTGTCCCCAAATGTCCCCAAATGTCCCCAGGGAAGGTCCCCAACGTCCTCAAGTGTCCCCAAATGTCCCCAAAGTCCCCCCAAGTGTCCCCAAATGTCCCCAAAGTCCCCCCAAGTGTCCCCAAGTGTCCCTGGGGAAGGTCCCCGATGTCCCCAATGTCCCCAAATGTCCCCAGGTGTCCCCAGATGTCCCCGGGGAAGGTCCCAAATGTCCCCAAGTGTCCCCAAAGTCCCCCCAAGTGTCCCCAAGTGTCCCTGGGGAAGGTCCCCAATGTCCCCAATGTCCCCAAGTGTCCCCAGGGAAGGTCCCCAACGTCCTCAAATGTCCCCAGAGTCTCCCCAAGTGTCCCCAAGTGTCCCCAGGTGTCCCCAGGGAAGGTCCCCAATGTCCTCAAATGTCCCCAAATGTCCCCCCAAGTGTCCCCAAATGTCCCCAGGTAAGGTCCCCAGTGTCCCCAAATGTCCCCAGGTGTCCCCAACTGTCCCTGGGGAAGGTCCCCAATGCCCTCAAGTGTCCCCAAATGTATCCCCAGTGTCCCCAATGTCCCCTCAATGTCCCAAATGTCCCCAGTGTCCCCAATCCCCCAGATGTCCCCGATGTCCCCAATGTCCCCAGTGTCCCCAATGTCCCCAATCCCCCCTGATGTCCCCAATGTCCCCAAGTGTCCCCTCACCCTTGGCCCCCCGCAGGACGAAGCCGAAGCCCTCGCTGTCCCCAATGTCCCCAATGTCCCCAATGTCCCCAATGTCCCCAAGTGTCCCCAATGTCCCCAAATATCCCCAAGTGTCCCCGATGTCCCCAAGTGTCCCCTCACCCTTGGCCCCCCGCAGGACGAAGCCGAAGCCCTCGCTGTCCCCAATGTCCCCAATGTCCCCGATGTCCCCAATCCCCCGATCACCCCCGATGTCCCCGATGTCCCCAATCCCCCGATCACCCCCGATGTCCCCTGATGTCCCCAGTGTCCCCAGGTGTCCCCTCACCCTTGGCCCCCCGCAGGACGAAGCCGAAGCCCTCGCTGTCCTTCTTCTGCAGCAGCACCGTCTTCTCCTTGATGATGTAATCACTGGGGACAGCATTGGGGACATCCAGGGGACAGCGGGGACAGCGGGGGGACATCGGGGACATTGGGGACATTGGGGACATTGGGGACATCCAGGGGACAGCGGGGACAGCGGGGGGACATCGGGGGGATTGGGGACATTGGGGACATTGGGGACATCGGGGGCATTGGGGACATCGGGGGGACATTGGGGGACATGGAGAGAGTGGGGACAATGGGGGGACATTGGGGACATCAAGGACAGTGGGGGGACATTGGGGACATTGGGGGGACATCGGGGGGATTGGGGACATTGGGGACATTGGGGACATCAAGGACATTGGGGGGACATTGGGGGACATGAGGACAGTGGGGACAGTGGGGGGACATCGGGGGGATTGGGGACATTGGGGACATTGAGGGGACAGCGAGGACAGTGGGGGGACATTGGGGACATTGGGGGGACATTGGGGGGACATTGGGGGACAGTGGGGACAGTGGGGACATTGGGGACAGTGGGGACATCGGGGACATTGGGGGGACATTGGGGGACAGTGGGGACAATGGGGGGACAGTGGGGACATCGGGGACATTGAGGACATTGGGGACATTGAGGACATTGGGGACATTGAGGGGACAGCGAGGACATTGGGGGATGTGGCAGGACAGGGGGACATTGGGGACATCAGAGGGGACATTGGGGACATCAAGGACACCAGGGGGACATTGGGGGGCAATGGGGACATTGGGGGGACATCAGGGACATTGGGGGGACATTGGGGGACAGTGGGGACAGTGGGGACAATGGGGGGACAGTGGGGACATCGGGGACATCAAGGACATTGGGGACATTGGGGGGACAGTGGGGACATTGGGGGACAGTGGGGACAGTGGGGGGACATTGGGGGACAGTGGGGACATTGGGGACATTGGGGACATTGAGGCGATTGGGGACATTGGGGGATGTGGCAGGACAGGGGGACATTTGGGGACATCGGGGACATTGGGGGGACATTGGGGGACGTGGCAGATTTGGGGACATTGAGGCGGATTTGGGGACATGAGGCAGATTTGGGGACATTTGGGGACATTGGGGTGGATTTGGGGCAGATTTGGGGACATTTGGGGACATTGGGGTGGATTTGGGGCAGATTTGGGGACATTTGGGGACATTGAAGAAGATTTGGGGACATTTGGGGACATTGGGGCAGATTTGGGGCAGATTTGGGGTCCTGGGGGGGACACTGGGGGGTCTGGGGGTGACATTTGGGGTCCTGGGGGTGACATTTGGGGGTCTGGGGGTGACATTTGGGGACACTGGGGGGTCTGGGGGTGACATTTGGGGTCCTGGGGGGGACATTGGGGGGTCTGGGGGTGACATTTGGGGTCCTTCGGGGACATTTGGGGACATTGGTGGGTCTGGGGGTGACATTTGAGGACATTTGGGGTCCTGGGGGTGACATTTGGGGACATTGGGGGTCTGGGGGTGACATTTGGGGACATTTGGGGTCCTTCGGGGACATTTGGGGACATTGGGGGTCCTGGGGGGGACATTGGGGGGTCTGGGGGTGACATTTGGGGACACTGGGGGGTCTGGGGGTGACATTTGGGGACACTGGGGGGTCTGGGGGTGACATTTGGGGACATTTGGGGGGTCTGGGGGTGACATTTGGGGACATTTGGGGTCCTGGGGGTGACATTTGGGGACATTTGGGGGGTCCTGGGGAAGGGGGGGACAATGGGGAGGGGTCCCGGGGACATTTGGGGACCCTGCTGGGGACAGGGGGATGGGCTGGGGGGGGGGTCCCGGTACCGGGGGGGGTCCCGGGGGGTCCCGGGGGGGTGGTCCCGGTACCGGGGGGGGGTCCCGGGGGGTCTCGGTGACACCGGGGGGGGGGGGTCCCGGGGGGTCCCAAGGGTGACACCGGGACCCTGCTGGGGACAGGGATGGGGGGAGGGGGGGGTCCCGGTACCGGGGGGGTCCCGGGGGGGTGGTCCCGGTGACATTGGGGGGGTCCCGAGGGTGACACAGTGGGGGGGGGGGTCTCTCCCCAAGACCCCTCCCCTCATAGGGACGGGGATGGATGGGGGGTGGTCCCGGTACCGGGGGGGTCCCAGTGACTCTGGGGGGGTCCCGGTGACACTGGGGGGGTCCCGGGGGGGTCCCGGTGACATTGGGGGGGTCCCGGGGGGGTCCTGGTGACACTGGGGGGGTCCCGGGAGGGTCCTGGTGACATTGGGGGGGTCCCGGGAGGGTCCTGGTGACACTGGGGGGGTCCCGGGAGGGTCCTGGTGACACTGGGGGGGTCCCGGGGGGGTCCCGGTGACACTGGGGGGGTCCCGGGGGGGTCCTGGTGACATTGGGGGGGTCCCGGTGACACTGGGGGGGTCCCGGTGACACTGGGGGGGTCCCGGGGGGGTCCCGGTGACACTGGGGGGGTCCCGGGGGGGTCCCGAGGGTGACACGGTGGGGGGGGGGTCTCTCCCCGCATGGGACAGGGATGGATGGGGGGTGGTCCTGGAGGGTCCCGGAGGGTCCCGGGGGGGTGGTCCCGGTACCGGGAGGGGTCCCGGTAACACCGGGGGGGGTCCCGAGGGTGACACCGCGGGGGGGGTCTCTCCCCCCACGACCCCTCCCGATGGATGGGGGGTGGTCCCGGTACCGGGGGGGTCCCGGGGGGTTGGTCCCGATACCGGGGGGGGGGTCCCGGTAACACCGAGGGGGTCCCGGGGGGGTCCCGAGGGTGACACCGCGGGGGGGTCTCTCCCCACACAGGGATGGGGATGGATGGGGGGTGGTCCCGGGGGGTCCCGGAGGGGTGGTCCCGGTACCGGGGGGTTCTGAGGGGTCCCGGTGACATTTCGGGGGTCCCGAGGGTGACACCGCGGGGGGGTCTCTCCCCCCACGACCCCTCCCCACAATCCCGCCGCCGTTAATCCCGGTGCCAGCGGGCGGTGGGGGATGGGCGGGGGGCGGTCCCGGGTGGGGGGTCCCGGTACCGGGGGGGGGGTCCCGGTCCCGGGGGGGGGTCTCCCCGTACCTGTAGATGTACCAGACGCTGCGGCGGGGGGGTCCCAGCAGGGGCCAGCTGGACGAGAGCGGGGGCGCGGGGGAGGGGGCGGCGGCGCGGGGGGAGGGGGCGCGGCGGCGGGACATGGTGGGGGAGGGGAGGGGGGCGCGGCCGCATCGCCGCAGCCCCCCCGGGAATTTGGGGAGGGGGTCGGGCCCGGGGGGCGCCGCGGCCGGGCCGGGAGGGAGGGAAAAGGCTCCGGCTCCGGTTCCGGCTCTAGGACCCGGTTCTGGTTCTGGGAGCGGCCGCGACGGCGGCCGGGCAGGGACAGAGCGGAGAGGGGCCCGGAATTGGGGAGGGGGGCGCAGGAATTGGGGAGGGGGATGCTGGGAATACTGGGGATACTGGGAGGATTTGGGGAGGGGGCTCGGAATTGGGGAGGGGGGCACTGAGTTGGAGAGGGGGCCGGAATTGGGGAGGGGGCCGGAATTGGGGAGGGGGGCACTGAACTGGGGAGGGGGCACAGGAATTGGAGAGGGGGATACTGGGGATACTGGGGGAATTTGGGGAGGGGGATACTGGGGATACTGGGGATACTGGGAGGATTTGGGGAGGGGGCTCGGGATTACAGAGAGGGGCCCGGAATTGGGGAGGGGGTGCAGGGATTGGGGAGGGGGATACTGGGGGAATTTGGGGAGGGGATACTGGGAGGATTTGGGGAGGGGGCTCGGAATTGGGGAGGGGGCGCAGGGATTGGGGAGGGGAATACTGGGAATACTGGGAGGATTTGGGGAGGGGGATACTGGGGATACTGGGAGGATTTGGGGAGGGGGATTTGGGATACTGGGAATACTGGGGATACTGGGGATACTGAGAGGATTTGGGGGGGATACTGGGGATACTGGGAGGATTTGGGGAGGGGGATACTGGGGATACTGGGAGCATTTGGGGAGGGGGATACTGGGGATACTGGGGGAATTTGGGGAGGGGGATACTGGGGATACTGGGAGGATTTGGGGATACTGGGGATACTGGGGGAATTTGGGGAGGGGATACTGAGGACACTGGGAGGATTTGGGGATACTGGGGATACTGAGAGGATTTGGGGGGGATACTGGGGATACTGGGAGGATTTGGGGAGGGGGCTCGGAATTGGGGAGGGGGCGCAGGGATTGGAGAGGGGAATACTGGGAATACTGGGAATACTGGGGATACTGGGAGGATTTGGGGGGGATACTGGGGGAATTTGGGGAGGGGGATACTGGGGATACTGGGAATACTGGGAGGATTTGGGGAGGGGATACTGGGGATACTGGGAGGATTTGGGGATACTGGGAATACTGGGGATACTGGGAGGATTTGGGGAGGGGGATACTGGGGATACTGGAAGGATTTGGGGAGAGGGATACTGGGGATACTGGGAGGATTTGGGGAGGGGGATACTGGGAATACTGGGAGGATTTGGGATACTGGGAATACTGGGGATACTGGGAGGATTTGGGGAGGGGGATACTGGGGATACTGGGGATACTGGGAGGATTTGGGGAGGGGGATACTGGGGATACTGGGAGGATTTGGGAGGGGATACTGGGGATACTGGGAGGATTTGGGAGGGGATACTGGGGATACTGGGAGGATTTGGGGGGGGGGATACTGGGGATACTGGGAGGATTTGGGGGGGGATACTGGGGATACTGGGAGGATTTGGGAGGGGATACTGGGGATACTGGGAGGATTTGGGGATACTGGGAATACTGGGGATACTGGGAGGATTTGGGGAGGGGGATTTGGGATACTGGGGATACTGGGGATACTGGGAGGATTTGGGGAGGGGATACTGGGGATACTGGGAGGATTTGGGGAGGGGGATACTGGGGATACTGGGGGAATTTGGGGAGGGGGATACTGGGGATACTGGGAGGATTTGGGGGGGGATACTGGGGATACTGGGAGGATTTGGGGATACTGGGGATACTGGGAGGATTTGGGGGGGGATACTGGGGATACTGGGAGGATTTGGGGGGGGATACTGGGAGGATTTGGGGAGGGGGGAGGGGCCACGGAGCGAGAACTGGAGCGGGACCAGTATGGGACTGGGAGAGACTGGGATTGAACTGGGAGAGACTGGGATGGGATTGGGGGGGAACTGGGATTGAACTGGGATGAACTGGGATGAACTGGGATTGAACTGGGATGAACTGGGATTGAACTGGGGTTGAACTGGGATTGAACTGGGATGGACTGGGATGGACTGGGATGGACTGGGATGAACTGGGATTGAACTGGGATGAACTGGGATTGAACTGGGGATGAACTGGGATTGAACTGGGATGAACTGGGATTGAACTGGGGATGAACTGGGATGAACTGGGATTGAACTGGGATGAACTGGGATTGAACTGGGATGAACTGGGATTGAACTGGGATTGAGCTGGGATTGAACTGGGAGGGACTGGGATGAACTGGGATGGACTGGGATTGAACTGGGATTGAACTGGGATGGACTGGGATGAACTGGGATGAACTGGGAGGGACTGGGGTTATACTGGGATGGGCTGGGATTGAACTGGGATGAACTGGGATTGAACTGGGAGGGACTGGGATGAACTGGGATGGACTGGGATGAACTGGGGGGGAACTGGGATTAAACTGAGATTGAACTGGGATGGACTGTGAAGAACTGGGAGGGACTGGGATGAACTGGGATGGAACTGGGATGAACTGGGACGGGAGGAGCACAAGGACCAAGGGCAGTTCCCGCTCCCAGTACGGCACCAGTACACACCAGTACAGCTCCCAGTGTGATCCAGTCCCCTCCCAGTTCATCCCAGTCCATCCCAGTTCATCCCAGTTCATCCCAGTCCATCCCAGTCCATCCCAGTCCCTCCCAGTCCATCCCAGTCCCTCCCAGTTCAATCCCAGTTCAATCCCAGTCCACCCCAGTCCCTCCCAGTTTATCCCAGTTCATCCCAGTCCATCCCAGTCCATCCCAGTTCATCCCAGTCCAGCACCCCCAGCCCCAAAACTGCCCCAAATCCCCCCAAAAATGCCCCAAAATTCCCCAAAACTGACCCAAAACTGCCCCAAAATTCCCAAATCTGCCCCAAATCAGCTCCAAAAATGCCCCAAAATTCCAAAACTGCCCCAAAATTCAAAATCTGCCCCAAATTGGCTCCAAAACTCCAAAATTCTGCCCCAAAATTCCCAAATCTGCCCCAAATTGGCTCCAAAACTGCTCCAAAATTCAAAAACTCCCCCAAAACTGCTCCAAATTGGTCCCAAATCAGCCCCAAAAATGCTCCAAAATTCCCAAATCTGCCCCAAAATTCCCAAAACTGCCCCAAAATTCCCAAAACTGCCCCAAAATTCAAAATCTGCCCCAAATCGGCTCCAAAATTCCCAAATCAGCCCCAAATCCGCCCCAAAAATGCCCCAAAATTCCAAAAATGCCCCAAAACTGCCCCAAAATTCAAAATCTGCCCCAAATTTGCTTCAAAATTCCCAAATCTGCCCCAAATCAGCTCCAAAAATGCCCCAAAATTCCAAAACTGACCCAAAATTCAAAATCTGCCCCAAATTGGCTCCAAAACTGCCCCAAAATTCCAAATCTGCCCCAAATCCACTCCAAAAATGCCCCAAAATTCCAAAACTGCCCCAAAATTCAAAATCTGCCCCAAATCGACTCCAAAACTCCAAAATTCTGCCCCAAATCTTCCCCAAAATTCCCAAATCTGCCCCAAATTGGCTCCAAAACTGCCCCAAAATTCCAAAACTGACCCAAATCAGCTCCAAAACTCCAAAATTCTGCCCCAAATCAGCTCCAAAACTGCCCCAAAATTCCAAATCTGCCCCAAATCAGCTCCAAAAGTGCCTCAAATCTGCCCCAAAATAGCAAATCTGACACAAATCAGCTCCAAAACTGCCCCAAAATTCAAAATCTGCCCCAAATCCACCCAAAACCTGCCCCAAATTGGCTCCAAAATTCCAAAACTGCCCAAAAATCCACTCCAAAACTTCCCCAAAATTCCAAAACTGCCCAAAAATCCACTCCAAAACTTCCCCAAAATTCCAAAACTGCCCAAAAATCCACTCCAAAACTTCCCCAAAATTCCAAAACTGCCCAAAAATCCACTCCAAAACTTCCCCAAAATTCAAAATCTGCCCCAAATCGGCTCCAAAATTCCCAAATCTGCCCCAAAAATGCCCCAAAATTCCAAATCTGCCCCAAATTTGCTCCAAAATTCCCAAATCTGCCCCAAATCAGCTCCAAAACTGCCCCAAAATTCCAAAACTGACCCAAAATTCAAAATCTGCCCCAAATTGGCTCCAAAACTCCAAAATTCTGCCCCAAATCGTCCCCAAAATTCCCAAATCTGCCCCAAATTGGCTCCAAAACTGCCCCAAAATTCCAAAACTCCCCCAAAACTGCCCCAAATTGGTCCCAAATCAGCCCCAAAAATGCTCCAAAATTCCCAAATCTGCCCCAAAATTCCCAAAACTGCCCCAAAATTCCAAATCTGCCCCAAATCGGCTCCAAAATTCCCAAATCAGCCCCAAATCCGCCCCAAAAATGCCCCAAAATTCCAAAACTGCCCCAAATCAGCTCCAAAACTGCCCCAAAATTCCCAAAACTGCCCCAAATCAGCTCCAAAACTGCCCCAAAATGCCAAAACTGACCCAAAATTCAAAATCTGCCCCAAATTGGCTCCAAAACTCCAAAATTCTGCCCCAAATCTTCCCCAAAATTCCCAAATCTGCCCCAAATTGGCTCCAAAAATGCCCCAAAATTCAAAAACTCCCCCAAAACTGCCCCAAAATTCCAAATCTGCCCCAAATTGGCTCCAAAATTCCCAAATCTGCCCCAAATCAGCTCCAAAAATGCCCCAAAATTCCAAATTGGCTCCAAAACTGCCCCAAAATTCAAAATCTGCCTCAAATTTGCTTCAAAATTCCCAAATCTGCCCCAAATCATCTCCAAAAATGCCCCAAAATTCCCAAATCTGCCTCAAATCAGCTCCAAAACTGCCCCAAAATTCCAAAACTGCCCCAAAATTCAAAATCTGCCCCAAATCGGCTCCAAAACTCCAAAATTCTGCCCCAAATCTTCCCCAAAATTCCCAAATCTGCCCCAAATTGGCTCCAAAACTGCCCCAAAATTCAAAAACTCCCCCAAAACTGCTCCAAAATTCCCAAATCTGCCCCAAAATTCCCAAAACTGCCACAAAATTCAAAATCTGCCCCAAAACTGCCCCAAAATTCCAAATCTGCCGCAAATTTGCCCCAAAATTCCCAAATCTGCCTCAAATCTGCCCCAAAAATGCCCCAAAATTCCCAAATCAGCCCCAAATCTGCCCCAAAAATGCCCCAAAATTCCAAAAATGCCCCAAAATTCAAAATCTGCCCCAAATTGGCTCCAAAACTCCAAAATTCTGCCCCAAATCTGCCCCAAAATTCCCAAATCTGCCCCAAATTGGCTCCAAAACTGCCCCAAAATTCAAAAACTCCCCCAAAACTGCCCCAAAATTCCAAAACTGACCCAAAACTGCTCCAAATTGGTCCCAAATCAGCCCCAAAAATGCTCCAAAATTCCCAAATCTGCCCCAAAATTCCCAAAACTGCCCCAAAATTCCAAAACTGCCCCAAATCGGCTCCAAAATTCCCAAATCAGCCCCAAATCTGTCCCAAAAATGCCCCAAAATTCCAAAACTGACCCAAAACTGCCCCAAAATTCCAAATCTGCCCCAAATCAGCTCCAAAATTCCCAAATCAGCCACAAATCTGCCCCAAAAATGCCCCAAAATTCCAAAACTGCCCCAAAACTGACACAAATCTGCCTCAAAATTCAAAATCTGCCCTAAATTGGCTCCAAAAATGCCCAAAATTCAAAAACTCCCCCAAAACTGCCCCAAATTGGTCCCAAATCAGCCCCAAAAATGCTCCAAAATTCCCAAATCTGCCCCAAAATTCCCAAAACTGCCCCAAAATTCAAAATCTGCCCCAAATTTGCTTCAAAATTCCCAAATCAGCCCCAAATCATCTCCAAAAATGCCCCAAAATTCCAAAACTGCCCCAAAACTGCCCAAAAAATCTGAAACTGCTGCAAATCTGCCCCCAAATCGACCCCAAAATTCCAAATCTGCCCCAAAAATTCCAAATCTGCCCCAAAACTGCAACAAATTCCCCCAAATCTGCCCCAAAACTGCCCCGAATTGGTCCCAAGTCGGCTCCAAACTGCCCCAAAATTCCAAATCTGCCCCAAATCGGCTCCAAAAATGCCCCAAAATTCAAAAACTCCCCCAAATTTGCTCCAAAATTCCAAATCTGCCCCAAATCAGCTCCAAATCTGCCCCCCAAAAATCTAAAACTGCTGCAAATCGACCCCAAAATTCCAAATCTGCCCAAAATCTCCCCTAAAGTGCCTCAAAAATTCCAAATCAGCCCCAAAACTTGCCAGATTGCCCCCAAATTTCCCCAAATCTGCCCCAAAACTGCCCCAAACCCCTCTAAATCTGCCCCAAAATTACCCCAAATCCTCCCAAATCTCCCCCAAAATTCCAAAACTGCCCCAAATCCTCCCCAAATCTGCCCCAATTCCCGCCAAATCTGCCCCAAAACTGCCCCAAATCCCCCCAAAATAACAAAACTGCCCCAAATTTACCCAAATTTAGCCCAAATCCCCCAAATTCACCCCAAAATTCCAAAACTGCCCCAAATCCTCCCCAAATCCCCCCAAATCTGCCCCAAATTTACCCCAAATCCCCCCAAATCTCCCCTAAATCTGCCCCAAATCCCCCCGAAACTGCCCCAAATTCCCCCAAATTTACCCCAAAACTGCCCCAAATCCTCCCCAAATCTGCCCCAAAATTGCCCAAATCCCCCCAAATTTACCCCAAAATTCCAAAACTGCCCCAAAGTCCCCCAAATTCACCCCCCAAATCCCCCCAAATCTCCCCCAAAATCCCCCAAAATTTACCCCAAACTGCCCCAAATCGCCCCAAATTTCCCCAAAATCCCCCAAATTCACCCCAAATTTACCCCAAATCCCCCCAAATCTCCCCTAAATCTGCCCCAAATCCCACCAAAGCTGCCCCAAATCTTCCCCAAATGCCCCCAAATTTACCCAAAACTGCCCCAAATCCCCCCAAATCTGCCCCAAATCCCTCCAAATTTACCTCAAATCCCCCCAAATTTACCCAAAATTGCCCAAAATTTCCCCAAAACTGCCCCAAATTCCCCCAAATTTCCCCAAAACCCCCCAAATTCACCCCAAATCCCCCCAAATCTCCCCCAAATTTAACCCAAATCCCCCCAAATCTGCCCCAAACTGCCCCAAATTCCCCCAAATTTACCCCAAAATGCCCCCAAATTTCCCCAAAATCCCCGGAATTCCCCCCAAATCCCCCCCCCTCCCCTCCCCCACTCACCCCGGCTCCTGCGGCCCCATCCGAGCCCCCCAAATTCACCCCAAATCCCCCAAATCTGCCCCAAAACTGCCCCAAATTTACCCAAATCCCCCAAATTTACTCCAAATCCCCCCAAATCTCCCCCAAATTTACCCCAAATCCCCCCAAATCTGCCCCAAAACTGCCCCAAATCCCCCCAAATTTACCCCAAATTTACCCAGATCCCCCCAAATCCACCCCAAATTCCCCCAAAACTGCCCCAAATTTACCCAAATCCCCCCAAATCTGCCCCAATTCCCGCCAAATCTGCCCCAAAACTGCCCCAAAACTGCCCCAAATTCCCCCAAATTTACCCCAAAATTCCAAAACTGCCCCAAATCCCCCCAAATCCCCCCAAAATCCCCCAAAATTTACCCCAAACTGCCCCAAATCCCCCCAAATTTCCCCAAAATCCCCCAAATTCACCCCAAATTTACCCCAAATCCCCCAAATCTCCCCTAAATCTGCCCCAAATCCCACCAAATTTACCCAAAACTGCCCCAAATTCTCCCCAAATTTCCCCAAATCCCCCAAATCTGCCCCAAATCCCTCCAAATTTACCCAAAATTGCCCAAAATTTCCCCAAATCTGCCCCAAATTCCCCCAAATTTACCCCAAAACTGCCCCAAATCCTCCTCAAATCTGCCCCAAAATTGCCCAAAATCCCCCCAAATTTACCCCAAATCCCCCCAAATCTGCCCCAATTCCCGCCAGATCTGCCCCAAATCCCTCCAAATTTACCTCAAATCCCCCCAAATTTACCCAAAATTGCCCAAAATTTCCCCAAAACTGCCCCAAATTCCCCCAAATTTCCCCAAAATCCCCCAAATTCACCCCAAATCCCCCCAAATCTCCCCCAAATTTAACCCAAATCCCCCCAAATCTGCCCCAAACTGCCCCAAATCCCCCCAAATTTACCCCAAATTTACCCAGATCCCCCCAAATCCCCCCAAATTTACCCCAAATCCCCCCAAATCTGCACCAATTCCCGCCAAATCTGCCCCAAAACTGCCCCAAATCTGCCCCAAATTTCCCCAAATTCCCCCCAAAATTCCAAAACTGCCCCAAATCCTCCCCAAATCTCCCCCAAAATCCCCCAAATCCCCCCCAAAATCCCAAAACTGCCCCAAAGTCCCCCAAATTCACCCCCCAAATCCCCCCAAATCTGCCCCAAAATCCCCCAAATTCACCCCAAATCCCCCCAAATCTCCCCTAAATCTGCCCCAAATCCCACCAAATTTACCCCAAAACTGCCCCAAATCCTCCCCAAATCTGCCCCAAAATTGCCCAAAATCCCCCCAAATTTA
>NW_026708978.1:0-81087 GCF_030490865.1 Poecile atricapillus
TAATTAATGACCCCTCTCTAATTGAGGACTTGTCCCTAATTAAGCGACCCCCTCCCCAGTTAAGGACCCCGCTCTAATTATTGGCTCCTCTCTAATTAGGAGGTTCAGGGACCCCTCCCCAATTAAGGACCCCGCTCTAATTAAGGACTTGTCCCTAATTAACGACCCCTCCCCAATTTGGGGTCCCCTCCCCAATTAAGGACCCCTCTCTAATCAAGGACTTGTCCTTAATTAAGCGACCCCTGCCCAATTAAGGACCACTCTCTAATTGAGGTCTCCACCCTAATTAAGGACCCCTCCCCAATTAAGGACCCCTCTCTAATTGAGGACTTGTCCCTAATTAACGACCCCGCCCCAATTAAGGACCCCTCTCTAATTGAGTTCTCCACCCTAATTAAGCGGCCCCTCCCCTATTTAGGTCCACCCCCCAATTAAGGACCCTTCTGTAATTAAGGACTCCTCTCTAATTAAGGACTTGTCCCTAATTAAGGACCCCTCCCCAGTTTAGATCCCTTCCCTAATTAAGGGTCTCTCTCTAATTGAGGTCTCCTCCCCGATTAAGGATCCCTCCCTAATTAGTGCCTCCTCCCCAATTAAGGACCCCTCCCTAATTAAGGACCCCGCTCTAATTGAGGACTTGTCCCTAATTAACGACCCCTCCCCAATTAAGGCCTCCTCTCTAATTGAGGTCTCCTCCCCAGTTAAGGACCCTTCCCTAATTAATGACTCCTCCCTAATTAAGGACTTGTCCTTAATTAAGGTCCTGTCCCCAATTAACGACCCCTCCCCAATTAAGCGCCCCTTCCTCAATTTCACGACCCCTCCCTATTTAAGTCCCCCTAATTGAGGCCTCCTCCCCAATTAAAGCCCCTCCCTAATTAACGCCCCTCCCCAATTACGAGCCCCTCTCTAATTAAGCACCTGTCCCTAATTAACGCCCCTCCCCAATTAAAAACCCCTCTCTAATTACTGACTTGTCCCTAATTAACGACCCTCCCCAATTCAGAGCCCCTCTCTAATTAAAGACCTGTCCCTAATTAACGACCCTCGCAAATTAAGAATTACGACCCCCTTTCCCTAATTAATTACGGCCCCTTTCCCTAATTAAGGTCCCCCCTTCCCTAATTAAGGTCCCCCCCTCCCAATTAAGTCCCCCTTCCCTAATTAAGGCCCCCCCGTTAATTACCCCCCCGTGTCCCGCCGGGGGTGGGGGAGGGGCGGCGCGGCCTCGTTTTGGCCTCGATTTGGGTCGCTGCCCCTCCCCCCCCCCCGGTGACACTTGGGGACACTTTGGGGGTGGGGGAGGGGCGGTGTCACCTCCCCTGCCCTTCCCCCCCCCCGGTGACACTTGGGGACACTTTGGGGGTGGGGGAGGGGCGGTGTCACCTCCCCTCCCCCCCTGCCCGAAAATGGGAGAGGCCGGGGTGTCACCCCCGGTGTCACCCCCGGTGTCACCCCAATGTCACCCCCAGGGTCCCGGTGTCACCCCTGGTGTCACCCCCGGTGTCACCCCAATGTCACCCCCAGGGTCCTGGTGTCACCTGACGGGTCCCGGTGTCACCCCCGGTGTCACCCCCGGTGTCACCCCAATGTCACCCCAATGTCACCCCTGGTGTCACCCCAATGTCACCCCCAGGGTCCCGGTGTCACCCCTGGTGTCACCCCAATGTCACACTCGGGGTCCCGGTGTCACCTGAAAGGTCCCGGTGTCAATGTCACCCCCGGTGGCACCCCAATGTCACCTGACAGGTCCCGGTGTCACCCCAGGGTCCCGGTGTCACCCCAATGTCACCCCCAGGGTCTCGGTGTCACCTTGATGTCACCCTCAGGGTCCCAGTGTCACCCCTGGTGTCACCCCCAGTGTCACCTGACAGGTCCCGGTGTCACCCCCGGTGTCACCCCCGGTGTCACCCCAATGTCACACTCGGGGTCCCGGTGTCAATGTCACCCCTGGTGTCACCCCCAATGTCACCCTCAGGGTCCCAGTGTCACCCCTGGTGTCACCCCCGGTGTCACCCCCAGGGTCCCGGTGTCACCCCCAATGTCACCCTCAGGGTCCCGGTGTCAGTGTCACCCCTGGTGTCACCCCAGTGTCACCTGACAGGTCCCGGTGTCACCCCCAGTGTCACCCCAATGTCACACTTGGGGTCCCGGTGACAATGTCACCCCTGGTGTCACCCCCAATGTCACCCTCAGGGTCCCAGTGTCACCCCCAGTGTCACCTGACAGGTCCTGGTGTCACCTGAGGGGTCTCAGTGTCACCCCAATGTCACCCTCAGGGTCCCGGTGTCAATGTCACCCCCGGTGTCACCCCAATGTCACCTGACAGGTCCCGGTGTCACCCCAATGTCACCCCCAGGGTCCCGGTGTCACCTGACGGGTCCTGGTGTCAATGTCACCTCCGGTGTCACCCCCGGTGTCACCCCAATGTCACCTGACAGGTCCTGGTGTCACCCTCAGGGTCCCGGTGTCACCCCAACGTCACCTCTGGTGTCACCTCAATGTCACCTCCAGTGTCACCCCCAGGGTCCTGGTGTCACCCCAGTGTCACCCTTGGGGTCCTGGTGCCACCTGACAGGTCCCGGTGTCACCCCAGGGTCCCGGTGTCACCTCAATGTCACCCTCAGGGTCCCAGTGTCACCCCTGGTGTCACCCCCAGTGTCACCCCCAGGGTCCCGGTGTCACCCCCGGTGTCACCCCCAGGGTCCCGGTGTCAGTGTCATCCCCGGTGTCACCCCAGTGCCACCTGACAGGTCCCAGTGTCACCTGAGGGCTCTCGGTGTCACCCCAATGTCACCCCCGGTGTCACCCCAATGTCACCCTCAGGGTCCCGGTGTCACCCCAATGTCACCTGACAGGTCCCGGTGTCACCCCAATGTCACCTGACAGGTCCCGGTGTCACCCCAGTGTCACCTGACAGGTTCCGGTGTCACCCCAATGTCACCTGACAGGTCCCGGTGTCACCCCAATGTCACCTGACAGGTCCCGGTGTCACCCCAGTGTCACCTGACAGGTTCCGGTGTCACCCCAATGTCACCTGACAGGTCCCGGTGTCACCCCAGTGTCACCTGAAAGGTCCCGGTGTCACCCCAGTGTCACCTGAAAGGTCCCGGTGTCACCCCAGTGTCACCTGACAGGTCCCGGTGTCACCTGAGGGGTCTCAGTGTCACCCCAATGTCACCCTCAGGGTCCCGGTGTCAATGTCACCCCCGGTGTCACCCCAATGTCACCTGGCGGGTCCCAGTGTCACCTGAGGGGTCCTGGTGTCACCCCAATGTCACCCCCAGAGTCCCGGTGTCACCTGAGGGGTCCCGGTGTCAATGTCACCCCCGATGTCACCCCCGGTGTCACCCCAATGTCACCCTCAGGGTCCCAGTGTCACCCCCCAGTGTCACCTGGCGGTGACAATGTCACCCCCGGTGTCACCCCAGGGTCCCGGTGTCACCTGAGGGGTCTCAGTGTCACCCCAATGTCACCTGAGGGGTCCCAGTGTCAATGTCACCCCCGGTGTCACCCCAATGTCACCTGGCGGGTCCCAGTGTCACCTGAGGGGTCCCGGTGTCACCTGAAAGGTCCCGGTGTCACCCCCAATGTCACCCCCGGTGTCACCCCAGTGTCACCCCCAGTGTCACCCCCAGGGTCCCGGTGTCACCTGAGGGGTCCCGGTGTCAATGTCACCCCCGATGTCACGCCCGGTGTCACCCCCAATGTCACCCTCAGGGTCCCAGTGTCACCCCCGGTGTCACCCCAGGGTCCCAGTGTCACCTGAGGGGTCCCGGTGTCAATGTCACCCCCCGGTGTCACCCTAATGTCACCCCCCGGTGTCACCCGGTGTCACACAGGGGGTCACAGTGTCACCCCCGGTGTCACCCCAGGGCCCCGGTGTCACCTGACAGGTCCCGGTGTCACCTGAGGGGTCCCGGTGTCACCCCCAGGGTCCCGGTGTCAATGCCACCCCCGGTGTCACCCCAATGTCACCCCCGGTGTCACCCGGTGTCACACAGGGGGTCACAGTGTCACCCCCGGTGTCACCCCCAGGATCTCGGTGTCACCCTCTGGGTCCCGGTGTCAATGTCACCCCCGGTGTCACCCCCGATGTCACCCCAGGGTCCTGGTGTCACCCCAGTGTCACCTGACAGGTCCTGGTGTCACCCCAATGTCACCCCCAGGGTCCCGGTGTCACCTGACAGGTCCCGGTGTCACCTGAAGGGTCTTGGTGTCACCCCCAGGGTCCCGGTGTCACCTGAGGGGTCCCGGTGTCACCCCAATGTCACCTGACAGGTCCCAGTGTCACCCCAGTGTCACCCTCGGGGTCCCGGTGTCACCTGAGGGGTCCCAGTGTCAATGTCACCCCCGGTGTCACCCCCGATGTCACCCCCGGTGTCACCCCAATGTCACCCCAATGTCACCCTCGGGGTCCCGGTGTCACCCTCAGGGTCTCGGTGTCAATGTCACCCCCGGTGTCACCCCAATGTCACCTGGGGGGTCCCGGTGTCACCCCTGGTGTCACCCGGTGTCACCTGGCAGGTCCCGGTGTCACCTCAATGTCACCCCCAGGGTCCCCCAGTGTCACCCCAATGTCACCTCTGGTGTCACCCCCAGTGTCCCGGTGTCACCCCCAATGTCACCTCCAGTGTCACCCCCAGGGTCCCGGTGTCACCCCAATGTCACCCCCAGGGTCCCGGTGTCACCCTCAGGGTCTCGGTGCCAATGTCACCCCTGGTGTCCCCCCAATGTCACCTCCAGTGTCACCCCCAGGGTCCCAGTGTCACCCCAATGTCACCCTCGGGGTCCTGGTGTCAGTGTCACCCCCAGTGTCACCCCCAGGCTCCTGGTGTCACCCCTGGTGTCACCCCAATGTCACCAGAGGGGTTCCAGTGTCACCCCCGGTGTCACCCCCAGGCTCCCGGTGTCACCCCAATGTCACCTGAGGGGTCCCAGTGTCACCCCCAGTGTCACCCCCAGGGTCCTGGTGTCACCTGAGGGGTCCCGGTGTCAATGTCACCCCTGGTGTCACCCCAATGTCACCTGACAGGTCCCAGTGTCACCCCCAGTGTCACCCCTGGGTCCAGGTGTCACCCTCAGGGTCCCGGTGTCACCCCAATGTCACTCCCACTGTCACCCCCCCGGATCTTGGTGTCACTTCAATGTCACCCTCGGGGTCCCGGTGTCAATGTCACCCCTGGTGTCACCCGGTGTCACACGGGGGGTCCCAGTGTCACCCCAATGTCACCTCTGGTGTCACCTCAATGTCACCCCCAGTGTCACCCCCAGGGTCTCGGTGTCACCCCAATGTCACCCTTGGAGTCCCGGTGTCACCTGACGGGTCCCAGTGTCAATGTCACCCCTGCTGTCACCCCCAGTGTCACCCCCAGGGTCCTGGTGTCACCCTCGGTGTCACCCTCGGGGTCCCAGTGTCACCCTTGGGGTCCTGGTGTCACCCTCAGTGTCACCACCAGGGTGCCAATGTCACCCGGTGTCACCCCCGGTGTCACCTGAGGGGTCCAGGTGTCAATGTCACCCCCAGGGTCCCCCCAGTGTCACCTGAGGGGTCCCAGTGTCACCTCGGTGTCACCCCCAGTGTCACCCGGTACCACCCAGTGTCACCCTCAGGGTCTTGGTGTCAATGTCACCCCTGGTGTCACCTCCAGTGTCACCCCAATGTCAACCCAATGTCACCCCTGGTGTCACCTGGTGTCACCCCCGGGGTCCTGGTGTCACCCCCGGTGTCACCTGAGGGGTCCCAGTGTCACCCCCAGTGTCCCGGTGTCACCCCAATGTCACCCCCAGTGTCACCCCCAGGGTCTCGGTGTCACCTGAGGGGTCCCAGTGTCAATGTCACCCCTGGTGTCACCTCCAGTGTCACCCCCAGGGTTCTGGTGTCACCCCTGGTGTCACCCGGTGTCCCCCCAGTGTCACCCGGTGTCCTCTGGTGTCACCCCTGGGGTCCCAGTGTCACCCCCGGTGTCACCCAGTGTCACCCCCAGGGTTCTGGTGTCACCCCCGGTGTCACCCGGTGTCCCCCCAGTGTCACCCGGTGTCCCCCCAGTGTCACCCCTGGGCTCCCGGTGTCAATGTCACCTCTGGTGTCACCCGATGTCACCCCCAGGGCCTCGGTGTCACCCTCAGTGTCACCCTCGGGTTGCCAGTGTCACCCCCAGGGTCCCAGTGTCACCCGTGGGATCACCCCGATGTCACCCGGTGTCACCCGGTGTCACCCTCAGGGTCCCGGTGTCACCCCAGTGTCACCCCCAGAGTCACCCCTGAGATCACCCCAGTGTCACCCGGTGTCACCCCCGGGGTCCCGGTGTCACCTGAGGGGTCCTGGTGTCACTTCAGTGTCACCACCAGAGTCCCAATGTCACCCGGTGTCACCCCCAGGGTCTTGGTGTCACCCTCGGTGTCACCTGAAGGGTCCCAGTGTCCCCCCAATGTCACCTGGTGTCCCCCCAATGTCACCTGGTGTCACCCCCAGTGTCAGCCGGTACCACCCAGTGTCACCCTTGGGGTCCCAGTGTCACCCCCGGTGTCACCTGAGGGGTCCTGGTGTCACCCAGTGTCACCCAGTGTCACCCCCAGTGTCCCCCCAGTGTCACCCGGTGTCACCCCCAGTGTCAGCCGGTACCACCCAGTGTCACCCTTGGGGTCCCAGTGTCACCCCCGGTGTCACCTGAGGGGTCCTGGTGTCACCCAGTGTCACCCAATGTCACCCCCAGTGTCACCCGGTGTCACCTGAGGGGTCCCAGTGTCACTCGGTGTCACCCCCAGGGTCTCGGTGTCACCCCCGGTGTCACCCCCGGTGTCACCCGGTACCACCCAGTGTCACCCTTGGGGTTCTGGTGTCACCCCCGGTGTCACATGATGGGTCCCAGTGTCACTCGGTGTCACCTGAGGGGTCCTGGTGTCACCCAGTGTCACCCAATGTCACCCCCAGTGTCACCCCCGGTGTCACCCCCAGGGTCTCGGTGTCACCCCCGGTGTCACCCAGTACCACCCAGTGTCACCCTTGGGGTCCTGGTGTCACCCGGTGTCACACGAGGGGTCCTGGTGTCACCCGGTGTCACCCGATGTCACCCTCAGTGTCACCCGGTGTCACCTGAGGGGTCCCAGTGTCACTCGGTGTCACCCCCAGGGTCTCGGTGTCACCTCTGGTGTCACCTGAGGGCTCCCGGTGTCACCCCCAGTGTCACCTGAGGGGTCCCGGTGTCACTCGGTGTCACCCCCAGTGTCTCGGTGTCACCCCCGGTGTCACCCTGTGTCACCTGGTACCACCCAGTGTCACCCTTGGGGTCCCAGTGTCACCCGGTGTCACACGAGGGGTCCTGGTGTCACCCGGTGTCACCCAATGTCACCCCCAGTGTCACCCCCGGTGTCACCTGAGGGGTCCTGGTGTCACACGAGGGGTCCCGGTGTCACCCGGTGTCACCCGATGTCACCCTCAGTGTCACCCGGTGTCACCTGAGGGGTCCCAGTGTCACTCGGTGTCACCCCCAGGGTCTCGGTGTCACCTCTGGTGTCACCTGAGGGCTCCCGGTGTCACCCCCAGTGTCACCTGAGGGGTCCCGGTGTCACTCGGTGTCACCCCCAGTGTCTCGGTGTCACCCCCGGTGTCACCCTGTGTCACCTGGTACCACCCAGTGTCACCCTTGGGGTCCCAGTGTCACCCGGTGTCACACGAGGGGTCCTGGTGTCACCCGGTGTCACCCAATGTCACCCCCAGTGTCACCCCCGGTGTCACCTGAGGGGTCCCGGTGTCACCCAGTGTCACCCAATGTCACCCCCAGTGTCACCCGGTGTCACCTGAGGGGTCTCGGTGTCACCCCCAGGGTCTTGGTGTCACCCAGTACCACCCAGTGTCACCCTTGGAGTCCCAGTGTCACCCCCGGTGTCACCTGAGGGGTCCTGGTGTCACACGAGGGGTCCTGGTGTCACCCGGTGTCACCCGATGTCACCCCCAGTGTCACCTGGTGTCACCTGAGGGGTCCCAGTGTCACTCGGTGTCACACGAGGGGTCCTGGTGTCACCCAATGTCACCCCCAGGGTCTCGGTGTCACCTCTGGTGTCACCTGAGGGCTCCCGGTGTCACCCCCAGTGTCACCCGGTACCACCCAGTGTCACCCCCAGGGTCCTGGTGTCACCCCAATGTCACCTGAGGGGTCCCAGTGTCACCCCCAGGGTCCCCCCCAGTGTCACCCCAATGTCACCTGAGGGGTCTCAGTGTCACCCCCAATGTCACCCGGTGTCACACGAGGGGTCCTGGTGTCACCCTGTGTCACCCAATGTCACCCCCAGTGTCACCCGGTGTCACCCCCAGGGTCTCAGTGTCACCCCCGGTGTCACCTTTGGGGTCCTGGTGTCACCTGAGGGTTCCTGGTGTCACCCCCAGTGTCACCCCCAGGGTCCTGGTGTCACATGAGGGGTCCCAGTGTCACCCAATGTCACCCCAATGTCACCCCTGGGGTCCTGGTGTTACCTGAGGGGTCCCAGTGTCACCTCAGTGTCACCCCCAGTGTCACCCAATGTCACCCAGTGTCACCCGGTGTCACCCAGTGTCACCCCCAGGGTCCTGGTGTCACCCCCGGGGTCCCCCAGTGTCACATCAGTGTCCCTGGTGTCACCCGGTGTCACCCCCGGGGTCCTGATGTCACCTCTGGTGTCACCTGAGGGGTCCCAGTGTCACCCCCGGTGTCACCTCAGTGTCACCCCTGGGGTCCCAGTGTCACCTCCAGTGTCACCCAGTGTCACCCCCGGGGTCCCCCAGTGTCACATCAGTGTCCCTGGTGTCACCCGGTGTCACCCCCGGGGTCCTGATGTCACCTCTGGTGTCACCTGAGGGGTCCCAGTGTCACCCAGTGCTACCCCTGGGGTCCCAGTGTCACCCCCAGTGTCACCCGGTGCTACCCCCGGTGTCACCTCCAGTGTCACCCGGTGTCACCCAGTGTCACCCACATGGTCCCGGTGTCACATGAGGGGTCCCAGTGTCACCCGGTGTCACCCAATGTCACCCCAATGTCACCCCAATGTCACCCCAGTGTCACCCGGTGTCACCCAGTGTCACCCCCAGGGTCCTGGTGTCACCCCAATGTCACCTGAGGGGTCCCAGTGTCACTCGGTGTCACCTGAGGGGTCCTGGTGTCACACGAGGGGTCCCGGTGTCACCCGGTGTCACCCGATGTCACCCCCAGTGTCACCCGGTGTCACCTGAGGGGTCCCAGTGTCACTCGGTGTCACCCCCAGGCTCTCGGTGTCGCCCCCGGTGTCACCTGAGGGCTCCCGGTGTCACCCTGTGTCACCCAGTGTCACCCCCAGGGTCCCCCAGTGTCACATCAGTGTCCCTGGTGTCACCCGGTGTCACCCCCGGGGTCCTGATGTCACCTCTGGTGTCACCTGAGGGGTCCCAGTGTCCCCCAGTGTCACCTCAGTGTCACCCCTGGGGTCCCAGTGTCACCCCCAATGTCACCCAGTGCTACCCCTGGTGTCACCTCCAGTGTCACCCGGTGTCACCCAGTGTCACCCCAATGTCACCCCAGTGTCACCCCGGTGTCACCCAGTGTCACCCCAATGTCACCCGGTGTCACCCCGGTGTCACCCAGTGTCACCCAGTGTCACCCTGTGTCACCCCAATGTCACCCAGTGTCACCCCGGTGTCACCCAGTGTCACCCAGTGTCACCCTGTGTCACCCCAATGTCACCCAGTGTCACCCCCAGTGTCCCCCAGGGTCACCCAGTGTCACCCGGTGTCACCCAATGTCAGCCAGTGTCACCCAGTGTCACCCAGTGTCACCCAATGTCAGCCAGTGTCACCCAGTGTCACCTCAGTGTCACCCAATGTCACCCAATGTCACCCAGTGTCACCCAGTGTCACCTCAGTGTCACCCAATGTCACCCAATGTCACCTCAGTGTCACCCAGTGTCACCTCAGTGTCACCCAATGTCACCCAATGTCACCCAGTGTCACCCAGTGTCACCCAGTGTCACCCCCAGTGTCACCCAATGTCACCCAGTGTCACCCAGTGTCACCCCCAGGGTCCCGGTGTCACCACTGGGGTCACCCCGGTGTCACCTGAGGGCTCCTGGTGTCACCCCAATGTCACCCCCGGGGTCCCCCAGTGTCACATCAGTGTCCCTGGTGTCACCCCTGGGGTCCTGGTGTCACCTCTGGTGTCACCTGAGGGGTCCCAGTGTCACCTCAGTGTCACCCGATGTCACCCCAAGGGTCTTGGTGTCACCCTTGGTGTCACCCTCGGTGTCACCCCAGTGTCACCCCTGGGGTCACCCCGGTGTCACCCCGATGTCACCCTGATGTCACCCTCAGTGTCCCCCAGTGTCACCCGGTGTCACCCCCAGTCATTCCAGTGTCACACGAGAGGGGTCCCGGTGTCACCTGGTGTCACCCCCAGGGTCTCAGTGTCCCCCGGTGTCACCCCCAGTGTCCTCTGGCGTCACACAAGGGGTCCTCAGCATCACCCCCGCTGTCCCCCGGTGTCACCCCTGGGGTCCCGGTGTCCCCCCAGTGTCCCCCCAGTGTCACCTGGTGTCACATGAGGAGTCCCAGTGTCACCCAGTGTCCCCCAGTGTCACCCCAATGTCACCCCTGGAGTCCCGGTGTCACCCCAATGTCACCCCCAGTGTCCCCCGGTGTCACCTCAGTGTCACCCCCGGGGTCCCGGTGTCACCCCCAATGTCACCCCCAGTGTCCCCCGGTGTCCCCCAGTGTCACCCGGTGTCACCCGCTGTCATTCCAGTGTCACACGAGGGGTCCCGGTGTCACCCTGGTGTCACCCCCAGGGTCCCCCAGTGTCACCTCAGTGTCACCCCCGGGGTCCCGGTGTCACCCCCAATGTCACCCAGTGCTACCCCCGGTGTCCCCCAGTGTCCCCCCAGTGTCACCTGATGTCACATGAGAGGGGTCCCAGTGTCACCTGATGTCACCCCCAGGGTCCCGGTGTCTCCCAGTGTCACCTGAGGGGTCCCAGTGTCACCCCAGTGTCCCCCAGTGTCACCTGATGTCACCCGAGGGGTCCCGGTGTCACTCGGTGTCACCTGGTGTCATTCCAGTGTCACACGAGGGGTCCCAGTGTCAACCTTGGGGTCCTTGGTGTCACCTGGTGTCACCCGAGGGGTCCTCAATGTCACCCCCAGTGTCACCCAGTGTCACCCCTGGGGTCCCAGTGTCCTCTGGTGTCACCCCCAGGGTCTCGGTGTCCCCCGCTGTCACCCCCGGGGTCCTGATGTCACCTCTGGTGTCACCCCTGGGGTCCCCCGGTGTCACCCCCAATGTCACCCAGTGCTACCCCCGGTGTCACCCAGTGTCACCCTTGGGGTCCCAGTGTCACATGAGGAGTCCCAGTGTCACCCAATGTCACCCCTGGAGTCCCAGTGTCACCCCTGGGGTCACCCCGGTGTCACCCCCAATGTCCCCCAATGTCCCCCAGTGTCACCCGGTGTCACCCGGTGTCATTCCAGTGTCACCTGAGGGGTCCCAGTGTCCCCCCAGTGTCACCTGATGTCACATGAGAGGGGTCCCGGTGTCACCTGGTGTCACCCCCAGGGTCCTGGTGTCACCCCCAGTGTCCCCCGGTGTCCCCTGGTGTCACCCAAGGGGTCCCGGTGTCACCCCCAGTGTCACCCGGTGTCACCCAAGGGGTCCCAGTGTCACCCCCAGGGTCCCAGTGTTACCCCTGGTGTCACCCCCCAGGGTCCCGGTGTCACCCCCAGTGTCACCCGGTACCACCCAGTGTCACCCCCAGGGTCCTGGTGTCACCCCAATGTCACCTGAGGGGTCCCAGTGTCACCCCCAGGGTCCCCCCAGTGTCACCCCAATGTCACCTGAGGGGTCTCAGTGCCACCCCCAATGTCACCCGGTGTCACACGAGGGGTCCTGGTGTCACCCGGTGTCACACGAGGGGTCCTGGTGTCACCCGGTGTCACCCAATGTCACCCCCAGTGTCACTCGGTGTCACCCCCAGGGTCTCGGTGTCACCTCCGGTGTCACCTTTGGGGTCCTGGTGTCACCTGAGGGTTCCTGGTGTCACCCCCAGTGTCACCCGGTACCACCCAGTGTCACCCCCAGGGTCCCGGTGTCACATGAGGAGTCCCAGTGTCACCCAATGTCACCCCAATGTCACCCCTGGGGTCCTGGTGTTACCTGAGGGGTCCCAGTGTCACCTCAGTGTCACCCCCAGTGTCACCCAATGTCACCCAGTGTCACCCGGTGTCACCCAGTGTCACCCCCAGGGTCCTGGTGTCACCCCCGGGGTCCCCCAGTGTCACATCAGTGTCCCTGGTGTCACCCGGTGTCACCCCCGGGGTCCTGATGTCACCTCTGGTGTCACCTGAGGGGTCCCAGTGTCCCCCAGTGTCACCTCAGTGTCACCCCTGGGGTCCCAGTGTCACCCCCAGTGTCACCCGGTGCTACCCCCGGTGTCACCTCCAGTGTCACCCGGTGTCACCCAGTGTCACCCAATGTCACCCCAATGTCACCCAGTGTCACCCCGGTGTCACCCAGTGTCACCCAGTGTCACCCGGTGTCACCCCAATGTCACCCAATGTCACCCAGTGTCACCCCGGTGTCACCCAGTGTCACCCAGTGTCACCCAGTGTCACCCAATGTCACCCCAATGTCACCCAGTGTCACCCCGGTGTCACCCAGTGTCACCCAGTGTCACCCGGTGTCACCCCAATGTCACCCAATGTCACCCAATGTCACCCCCAGTGTCACCCGGTGTCACCCAGTGTCACCCCAATGTCACCCAGTGTCACCCCCAGTGTCACCCGGTGTCACCCAATGTCACCCCCAGGGTCCCAGTGTCACCCCTGGGGTCCCGGTGTCACCCCCGGTGTCACCCAGTGTCACCCCCGGTGTCACCCCTGGGGTCCCAGTGCTACCCCCAGTGTCACCCGGTGCTACCCCCGGTGTCACATCCAGTGTCACCCGGTGTCACCCAGTGTCACCCCAATGTCACCCAGTGTCACCCCCAGTGTCCCCCAGGGTCACCCAATGTCACCCAGTGTCACCCAGTGTCACCCCCAGGGTCCCAGTGTCACCACTGGGGTCACCCCGGTGTCACCTGAGGGCTCCTGGTGTCACCCCAATGTCACCCCCAGTGTCCCCCAGTGTCACATCAGTGTCCCTGGTGTCACCCCTGGGGTCCTGGTGTCACCTCTGGTGTCACCTGAGGGGTCCCAGTGTCACCCCAGTGTCCCCCAGTGTCACCTGATGTCACCCGAGGGGTCCCGGTGTCACTCGGTGTCACCTGGTGTCATTCCAGTGTCACACGAGGGGTCGCAGTGTCAACCTTGGGGTCCTTGGTGTCACCTGGTGTCACCCGAGGGGTCCTCAGTGTCACCCCCAGTGTCACCCAGTGTCACCCCTGGGGTCCCAGTGTCCTCTGGTGTCACCCCCAGGGTCTCGGTGTCCCCCGCTGTCACCCCCGGGGTCCTGATGTCACCTCTGGTGTCACCTGACAGTGACACCTTCCCAGTGTCCCCCAGTGTCCCCCGGTGTCACCTCAGTGTCACCCCTGGGGTCCCCCAGTGTCACCCAGTGTCACCCGGTGTCATTCCAGTGTCACACGAGGGGTCCCAGTGTCCCCCCAGTGTCACCTGATGTCACACGAGAGGGGTCCCGGTGTCACCCAGTGTCATTCCAGTGTCACCCAGTGTCACCCCTGGGGTCCCGGGGTCACCTGGTGTCACCCCCAGTGTCCCCCCGGTGTCCCCCGGTGTCCCCCAGTGTCACCCGGTGTCATTCCAGTGTCACCCAGTGTCACCCCCAGGGTCCCGGTGTCACCCCCAGGGTCCTGATGTCACCTCTGGTGTCACCTGAGGCGTCCCAGTGTCACCCCCGGTGTCCCCCAGTGTCACCCCTGGGGTCCCAGTGTCACCTCTGGTGTCACCCCCAGGGTCCCGGTGTCACCCCCAATGTCACCCAGTGCTACCCCCGGTGTCACCTCCAGTGTCACCCGGTGTCACCCAGTGTCACCCACAGGGTCCCGGTGTCACATGAGGAGTCCCAGTGTCACCCAGTGTCACCCAGTGTCACCCAATGTCACCCCCAGGGTCCCAGTGTCACCCCTGGTGTCCCCCAGTGTCACCCCTGGTGTCCCCCAGTGTCACCCGGTGTCACCCGGTGTCATTCCAGTGTCACCTGAGGGGTCCCAGTGTCCCCCCAGTGTCACCTGATGTCACACGAGAGGGGTCCCGGTGTCACCTGGTGTCACCCCCAGGGTCCTGGTGTCACCCCCAGTGTCCCCCGGTGTCCCCTGGTGTCACCCAAGGGGTCCCGGTGTCACCTGGTGCCACACCTGGGGTCCCAGTGTCACCCCCAGTGTTCCCCAGGGTCACCCAGTGTCACCCCCAGTGTCACCCCCAGTGTCCCCGTGTCACCCAAGGGGTCCCGGTGTCACCCACGGGGTCCCGGTGTCCCCTCCCCCGTCCCCTCGGTGTCACCCCAATCCCATCCCCCAAAACAGCCCGGCCGGGGCTGGGGGGGAGGGGCCAGAAATGGGTCTGGGGGCTCCGTGTGAGGGGTGAGGGGTCCCAAATGGGTCTGGGGGCTTCGTGTGAGGGTCAGAAATGGGTCTGGGGGCTTCAGGGGGGGTCAGAAATGGGTCTGGGGGCCTCAAATGTGTCTGTGAGGGGTGGGGGTCCCAAATGGGTCTGGGGGCTTCGTGTGAGGATCCCAAATGGGTCTGGGGGCTTCGTGGGGGGGTCAAAAATGGGTCTGGGGGCTTCACAGGTGTGTACAAGGGGGATGAGAGGTCAGAAATGGGTCTGGGGGCTTCAAATGCATCTGTGAGGGTGTGAGGAGTCCCAAATGGGTCTGGGGGCTTCGTGTGAGGAGTGTGAGGGTCAGAAATGGGTCTGGGGGCTTCGTGTGAAGGGTTAAAAATGGGTCTGGGGGCTTCAAACACATCTGTGAGGGGGGTGGGGGGTCCCAAATGGGTCTGGGGGCTCCGTGTGAGGGTCAGAAATGGGTCTGGGGGCTTCATGTGAGGGGGGAGGGGCCAGAAATGGGTCTGGGGGCTCCATGGGGGGGTCAGAAATGGGTCTGGGGGCTTCGTGTGAGGGGTGTGAGGATCCCAAATGGGTCTGGGGGCTTCGTGGGGGGGTCAGAAATGGGTCTGGGGGCTTCACACGTGTGTATGTGAGGGGTCCTAAATGGGTCTGGGGGCTTCAAATGCATCTGTGAGGGGTGGGGGTCCCAAATGGGTCTGGGGGCTCCGTGGGGGGGTCAAAAATGGGTCTGGGGGCTTCAAACACATCTGTGAGGGGGGTGAGGGGTCCCAAATAGGTCTGGGGGCTTTGTGTGAGGGGGTGAGGGTCAGAAATGGGTCTGGGGGCTTCAAATGCGTCTGTGAGGGGGGTGAGGGGCTCTAAATGGGTCTGGGGGCTTCAAATGTGTTTGTGAGGGTGTGAGGGGTCAGAAATGGGTCTGGGGGCTTCACGTGAGGGGTCCCAAATGGGTCTGGGGGCTTCAAATGTGTGTGCAAGGGGGGTGAGGGGCCAGAAATGGGTCTGGGGGCTTCAAATGCATCTGTGAGGGGTGGAGGGGTCAGAAATGGGTCTGGGGGCTTCGTGTGAGGGGGGAGGGGCCAGAAATGGGTCTGGGGGCTTCACAGGTGTGTACAAGGGGGGTGAGAGGTCAGAAATGGGTCTGGGGGCTTTGTGTGAGGGGTTAAAATGGGTCTGGGGGCTTCAAACGCATCTGTGAGGGTGTGAGGGGTTCTAAATGGGTCTGGGGGCTTCATGTGAGGGTGTGAGGGGTTAAAATTGGGTCTGGGGGCTTCACACGTGTCTGTGAGGGGAATGAGGGGTCAGAAATGGGTCTGGGGGCTTCATGTGGGGGTCAGAAATGGGTCTGGGGGCTTCACACGTGTGGGCAAGGGGGGGTGAGGGGCCAGAAATGGGTCTGGGGGCTTCAAATGCGTCTGTGAGGGTGTGAGGGGTCCCAAATGGGTCTGGGGGCTTCGTGTGAGGGTCAGAAATGGGTCTGGGGGCCTCAAATGCATCTGTGAGGGGTGGGGGTCCCAAATGGGTCTGGGGGCTCCATGGGGGGGTCAGAAATGGGTCTGGGGGCTTCAAATGCATCTGTGAGGGGGGTGAGGGGTCCTAAATGGGTCTGGGGGCTTCATGTGAGGGGTCTCAAATGAGTCTGGGGGCTTCACACGTGTGTATGTGAGGGGGGTGAGGGGTCCCAAATGGGTCTGGGGGCTTCAAATGTGTTTGTGAGGGGGGTGAGGGGTCCCAAATGGGTCTGGGGGCTCCGTATGGGGGATTTTGGGGGGAATTTGGGGGATTTTGGGAGGGATTTGGAGCCAAATTTTAGGAATTTTGAGGAGATTTTGGGGATTTTGAGCCAAATTTGGGGATTTTGCAGCCAAATTTTGAGGATTTTGAGCCACTTTTGGGGATTTTGAGCCAAATTTAAGGAATTTTGAGGAGATTTTGGGGATTTTGAGCCAGATTTTAGGAATTTGGAGCCATTTTTGGGTTATTTTGAGCCACTTTGGTGATTTTAGGGAGATTTGGGAGGATTTTGAACCAAATTTTGTGGATTTTGAGCCGAATTTGAGGAATTTTGAGTCAAATTTTGGGGATTTTGAGTCAAATTTGGGGAATTTGGAGCCATTTTTAGGGATTTTGAGCCATTTTGTTGGATTTGGAGCCACTTTTGGGAGACTTTGAGCCAAATTTTGTGGATTTTCAGCCAAATCTGGGGAATTTGAGCCATTTTGATGATTTTACAGAGATTTGGGGGGATTTTGAGCCAAATTTTGGGGATTTTGAGCCAAATTTGAGGAATATGGAGCCAAATTTTGAGGATTTTGAGTCACTTTTGGGGATTTTGAGCCAAAGTTTAGGAATTTTGAGGAGATTTTGGGGATTTTGAGCCAAATTTGGGGAATTTGGAGCCATTTTTTGGGTTATTTTGAGACACTTTGATGATTTTAGGGAGATTTGTGGGGATTTGGAGCCAAATTTGAGGATTTTTGAGACAAATTTGAGGAATTTTGAGTCAAATTTTGAGGATTTTGAGCCACTTTTGGGGATTTTGAGCCAAATTTGGGGATTTTGAATCATTTTGGGGGGATTTGGAGCCACTTTTGGGGACTTTGGGCCAAATTTTGGGAAATTTTGACCAAAATTGGTGAATTTGGAGCCATTTTTAGAGAATTTGAGCCAAATTTGAGGAATTTTGAGCCAAATTTTGAGGATTTTGAGCCAAATTTGAGGATTTGGAGCCAAATTTGGGGATTTTGAGCCAAATTTTGGGGATTTTGAGGAGATTTTGGGGAATTTGAGCCAAATTTGGGGAATTTGAGCCATTTTTGGGTTATTTTCAGCCACCTTGATGATTTTAGGGAGATTTGGGAGGATTTTGAGCCAAATTTGAGGAATTTTGAGTCAAATTTTGAGGATTTTGAGCCAAATTTGGGGAATTTTGAGGAGATTTTGGGGATTTTGACCCATTTTGGTGATTTTTAAGGAGATTTTGGGGGATTTTGAGCCAAATTTGCGGATTTTGAGCCAAATTTTGTGGATTTTGAGCCACTCTGGGGGGATTTTGAGCCAAATTTTGAGGATTTTGAGGAGATTTTGGTGATTTTGAGCCAAATTTGGGGATTTTGAGCCACTTTTGGGTTATTTTGAGCCATTTTGGTGATTTTAGGGAGATTTGGGGGGATTTGGAGGCAAATTTGGGGAATTTTGAGTCAAATTTTAGGGATTTTGAGCCATTTTGGGAATTTTGAGACAAATTTGGGGATTTTGGAGCCATTTTTAGGGATTTTGAGCCACTTTGTGGATTTTGAGCCAAATTTTGTGGATTTGGAGCCATTTTGGGTATTATGAGGAGATCTGGGGGGATTTTGAGCCACTTTGTGGGATCTGGAGCCAAATTTGGGGGTTTTGAGCCACTTTGGGGGATTTTCAGCTGCTTGTGGGGGATTTTGAGCTGGTTTGGGGGATTTTGAGCCAAATTTTGTGGATTTTGAGCCAATTTTTGGGGATTTTGAGCCAAATTTTGTGATTTTGAGCCACTTTCGGGGGATTTGGAGCCAGTTTTGAGGGATTTTGAGCCATTTTTGGGAGATTTTGAGCCATTTGGGGGATTTGGAGCCATTTGGGGGATTTTAAGGAGATTTGGGGGATTTTGTGCCAAATTGGGGGATTTTGAGCCACTTTGGGAGGATTTTGAGGAGATTTGCTACGAATTTGAGCCATTTTGGGGGATTTTGAGCCAAATTTTGGGGATTTTTAATATTTTTTGGGGGGGATTTGGAGCCACTTTTGGGTTACTTTGAGCCAAATTTTAGGAATTTTGCGCCACTTTGGGGGATTTTGAATCAATTTGGTGTTTTTGAGCCAAATTTTGGGGATTATGAGGAGATCTGGGGGGATTTTGAGGAGATTTGGGGGATTTTGTGCCAAATTGGGGGATTTTGAGCCATTTTGGGGAATTTTGAGGAGATTTGCTGCGATTTTGAGCTGTTTTGGGAGGATTTTGAGCCAAATTTTGTGGATTTTGAGCCACTTTAGGGGATTTTGACCTGGTTGGGGGGATCTTAAGCCAAATTTTGTGGATTTTGAGCCACTATGGGGGATTTTGAGCCACTTTGGGGGATTTTCAGCTGCTTGTAGGGGATTTTGAGCTGGTTTGGGGGATTTTGAGCCAAATTTTGTGGATTTTGAGCCAATTTGGGGGATTTTGAATCATTTTTTGTGATTTTGAGCCACTTTGGGGGGATTTGGAGCCAGTTTTGAGGGATTTTGAGCCATTTTTGGGAGATTTTGAGCCGTTTGGGGGATTTGGAGCTGGTTTTGAGGATTTTAAGGAGATTTGGGGGATTTTGTGCCAAATTGGGGGATTTTGAGCCACTTTGGGGGATTTTGTGGAGATTTGCTACGAATTTGAGCCATTTTGGGGGATTTGGAGCCAAATTTTGTGGATTTTGAGCCACTTTGGGGGATTTTGAGGAGATTTGCTGTGATTTTGAGCCATTTTGGGGGATTTTGAGCCAAATTTTGTGGATTTTGAGCCATTTTGGGTATTATGAGGAGATCTGGGGGGATTTTGAGCCATTTTGGGGGATTTTGAGCCATTTTGGAGGATTTTGAGCCAAATTTGGGGGTTTTGAGCCACTTTGGGGGGATTTTGAGCCACTTTGGTGGATTTTGTGGAGATTTGCTGCGATTTTGAGCTGGTTTTAATGATTTTAAGGAGATTTAGGGGATTATGAGGTGATCTGGGGAGATTTAGAGCCACTTTTGGGGGGTTTTGAGCCATTTTGGGTATTATGAGGAGATCTGTGGGGATTTTGAGCCATTTTGGGGGATTTTGAGCCACTTTGAGGGGATTTTGAGCTGCTTTGGGAGGATTTTGAGCCAAATTTTGTGGATTTTGAGCCAAATTTGGTGGATTTTGAGCCAGTTTGGGGGGATTTTGAGGAGATTTGCTGCAATTTTGAGCCATTTTGGGGGATTTTGAGCCACTTTGGGGATTTTGAGCCAAATTTTGTGGATTTTGAGCCACTATGGGGGATTTTGAGCCGGTTTTGGGGCTTTTAAGGAGATTTGAGGGGATTTTGAGTCACTTTTGTGGATTTTGAGGCAGATTTTGTGGATTTTGGGGCAGATTTTGTGGATTTTGAGCCAAATTTTGTGGATTTTGAGGCAGATTTGGTGGATTTTGAGACACTTTGGGGGATTTTAAGTCACTTTTGGGGGAATTTTGAGCCAAATTTTGGGGATTTTGAGCCACTTTGGGGGATTTTGAGCCATTTTGGGTATTATGAGGAGATCTGGGGGGATTTTGAGCCATTTTGGGGGATTTTGAGCCAAATTTTGTGGATTTTGAGCCACTTTGGGGGATTTTGAGCTGCTTGTGGGGGATTTTGAGCTGGTTGGGGGGATTTTGAGCCAAATTTTGTGGATTTTGAGCCAATTTCGGGGATTTTGAATCATTTTTTGTGATTTTGAGCCACTTTGGGGGGATTTGGAGCCAGTTTTGAGGGATTTTGAGCCATTTTTGGGAGATTTGGAGCCAAATTTTGGGAAATTTTGAGCCATTTGGGGGATTTGGAGCTGGTTTGGGGGATTTTGTACCAAATTGGGGGATTTTGAGCCACTTTGGGGGGATTTTGAGGAGATTTGCTGCAATTTTGAGCTGGTTTGGGGGGATTTTGAGCCAAATTTTGTGGATTTTGAGCCAAATTTTGTGGGCTTTGAGCCAAATTTTGTGGATTTTGAGGCAGATTTTGTGGATTTGGAGCCAGATTTTATGGATTTGGAGCCACTTTTGTGGATTTTGAGGCAGATTTTGTGGATTTTGAGGCAGATTTTGTGGATTTTGAGGCAGATTTTGTGGATTTTGAGGCAGATTTTGTGGATTTTGAGGCAGATTTTGTGGATTTTGAGGCAGATTTTGTGGATTTTGAGGCAGATTTTGTGGATTTTGAGGCAGATTCTGTGGATTTTGAGGCAGATTTTGTGGATTTTGGGGCAGATTCTGTGGATTTTGGGGCAGATTTTGTGGATTTCCCAATGTTGTGTCTCTGTTTGTGCCCCCAGCCTGGGATGGTGACGCGATGCCCTCCCCTCCCCCACCCCGAACACACCTGGGGGGATTTGGGGGCATTTTAAGGCATTTTGGGGGATTTTGAGCCAAATTTGGGGATTTGGAGCCACTTCGGGGGATTTTGAGCCATTTTGGGTATTATGAGGAGATCTGGGGGGATTTTGAGCCATTTTGGGGGATTTTGAGCCAAATTTGGGGGTTTTGAGCCACTTTGGGAGGATTTTGAGGAGATTTGCTGCGATTTTGAGCCATTTTGGAGGATTTTGAGCCAAATGTTGTGGATTTTGAGCCTCTTTTGGGGGATTTTGAGCCACTTTGGAGGGATTTTGAGGAGATTTGATGTGGTTTTGAGCTGTTTTGGGGATATTTTGAGCCAAATTTTATGGATTTTGAGCCACTTTGGGGGATTTTGAGCCACTTTGGGGGATTTTGAGGAGATTTGCTGCGATTTTGAGCCGGTTTTAATGATTTTAAGGAGATTTAGGGGATTATGAGGTGATCTGGGGAGATTTAGAGCCACTTTTGGGGGGTTTTGAGCCATTTTGGGGATTATGAGGAGATCTGGGGGGATTTTGAGCCATTTTGGGGGATTTCGAGCCAAATTTGGGGGTTTTGAGCCATTTTGGGGGATTTTGAGCCAAATTTTGTTAATTTTGAGCCATTTTGGGTATTATGAGGAGATCTGTGGGGATTTTGAGCCATTTTGGGGGATTTTGAGCCACTTTGAGGGGATTTTGAGCTGCTTTGGGAGGATTTTGAGCCAAATTTTGTGGATTTTGAGCCAAATTTGGTGGATTTTGAGCCAGTTTGGGGGGATTTTGAGGAGATTTGCTGCAATTTTGAGCCATTTTGGGGGATTTTGAGCCAAATTTTGTGGATTTTGAGCCATTTTGGGGATTATGAGGAGATCTGGGGGGATTTTGAGCCATTTTGGGGGATTTTGAGCCAAATTTTGAGGATTCTGAGCCAGTTTGGGAGGATTTTGAGGAGATTTGCTGCGATTTTGAGCCATTTTGGGGGATTTTGAGCCACTTTGGGGGATTTTGAGCCAAATTTTGTGGATTTTGAGCCACTATGAGGGATTTTGAGCCGGTTTTGGGGCTTTTAAGGAGATTTGAGGGGATTTTGAGGCAGATTTTGTGGATTTTGGGGCAGATTTTGTGGATTTTGAGGCAGATTTTGTGGATTTTGAGGCAGATTTTGTGGATTTTGGGGCAGATTCTGTGGATTTCCCAATGTTGTGTCTCTGTTTGTGCCCCCAGCCTGGGATGGTGACGCGATGCCGCGCACTCCGGCCTCCAGCGAGGAGGAGGAGGGGGGCCGAGGCTCCGAATACCCCGAGGGCGACTCGGATTCGGGGAGTTCCCGCGAGGGCCCCCCCGGAACCAACCCCGGACCCCCAAGAACCCCTCGGGGACCCCCGAGACCCCCCCCGGCCCCCGACGACGCCCATTTCAGCATGATGGTTTTCCGCATCGGCATCCCCGACCTGCACCAGACGGTGAGGAAATAACAGAAAAAAACCACCACGAAATTCACCCCAAAATGGGGAAATTCACCCCAAAAAAATCGGGAAATTTGCCTGAAAAAATTGGGAATTTCCCCCCAAAAAATTGGGAAATTTACCCCAAAAATGGGGAAATTTACCCCCAAAAAATTGGGAAATTTACCCCCAAAAATGGGGAAATTTACCCCAAAAAATCGGGAAATTCCCCCCAAAAATGGGGAAATTTACCCCAAAAAATCGGGAAATTTACCTGAAAAAATTGGGAATTTCCCCCCAAAAAATTGGGAAATTTACCCCAAAAATGGGGAAATTTACCCCCAAAAAATTGGGAAATTTACCCCCAAAAATGGGGAAATTTACCCCCAAAAAATCAGGAAAGGCACCCCCAAAAAATCGGGAAATTTACCTGAAAAAACTGGGAAATTCTCCCCAAAAAATTGGGAAATTTACCCCAAAAAATCTGGAAAGGCACCCCAAAAATGGGGAAATTTACCCCAAAAAATCGGGAAATTTACCTGAAAAAATTGGGAAATTTACCCCCAAAAAATAGGGAAATTTACCCCCAAAAAATTGGGAAATTTACCCCAAAAAAATCAGGAAAGGCACCCCCAAAAATGGGGAAATTTACCCCAAAAATGGGGAAATTTACCCCAAAAAATCGGGAAATTTACCCCCAAAAAATGGGGAAATTTACCCCAAAAAATTGGGAAAGGCAACCCCAAAAATGGGGAAATTTACCCCAAAATATCGGGAAATTTACCCCAAAAAATCGGGAAATTTACCTGAAAAAATTGGGAAATTTACCCCAAAAAATTGGGAAATTTACCCCCAAAAAATTGGGAAATTTACCCCAAAAAATTGGGAAATTTACCCCAAAAAATCGGGAAAGGCACCCCAAAAATGGGGAAATTTACCCCAAAAAATCGGGAAATTTACCTGAAAAAATTGGGAAATTTACCCCAAAAAAATAGGGAAATTTACCCCAAAAAATCGGGAAATTTACCTGAAAAAATTGGGAAATTCCCCCCAAAAATGGGGAAATTTACCCCCAAAAAATCAGGAAAGGCACCCCCAAAAATAGGGAAATTTACCCCAAAAAATTGGGAAATTTACCTGAAAAAATTGGGAAATTTACCCCCAAAAAATCGGGAAATTTACCCCAAAAAAATCAGGAAAGGCACCCCCAAAAATGGGGAAATTTACCCCAAAAAAATCAGGAAAGGCACCCCCAAAAATGGGGAAATTTACCCCAAAAAATCGGGAAATTTACCCCAAAAAATCGGGAAATTTACCCCAAAAAAATAGGGAAATTTACCCCAAAAAATCGGGAGAGGCACCCCCAAAAAATGGGGAAATTTACCCCCAAAAAATCGGGAAAGGCACCCCAAAAATGGGGAAATTTACCCCAAAAAATCAGGAAATTTACCTGAAAAAATTGGGAAATTTACCCCAAAAAAATAGGGAAATTTACCTGAAAAAATTGGGAAATTTACCCCAAAAAAATCAGGAAAGGCACCCCCAAAAATAGGGAAATTTACCCCAAAAAATCGGGAAAGGCACCACCAAAATATTGGGAAATTCCCCCCAAAAAGCGGGAAATTTACCCCCAAAAAATTGGGAAATTTACCCCAAAAAATCAGGAATTTCCCCCCCAAAAATTTGGGAAATTTCACCCCAAAAATAGAGAAAGGCACCCCAAAAAATTGGGAACTTTACCTTAAAAAATCAGGAGATTCCCCCCAAAAATTGGGGAAATTCTCCCCAAAAACTCGGGAAATTTACCCCAAAAAATTGGGAACTTTACCCCAAAAAATCAGGAGATTCCCCCCAAAAACTCGGGAAATTTACCCCAAAAAATTGGGAAATTTACCTGAAAAAATTGGGAAATTTACCCCAAAAAATAGGGAAATTTACCCCCAAAAATTTAGGAAATTTACCCCCAAAAAATCGGGAAAGGCACCACCAAAAATGGGGAAATTTACCCCAAAAAATCGGGAAATTTACCTGAAAAAATTGGGAAATTTACCTGAAAAAATTGGGAAATTTACCCCAAAAAATCGGGAAATTTACCTGAAAAAATTGGGAAATTTACCCCAAAAAAATAGGGAAATTTACCCCCAAAAAATTGGGAAATTTACCCCAAAAAAATCAGGAAAGGCACCCCCAAAAATGGGGAAATTCACCCCAAAAAATCGGGAAAGGCACCACTGAAATATTGGGAAATTCCCCCCAAAAATCGGGAAATTTACCCCAAAAAATCAGGAATTTCCCCCCCAAAAAAATCAGGAAATTTACCCCAAAAAATTGGGAAATTCCACCCAAAAAATCAGGAATTTCCCCCCCAAAAATTTGGGAAATTCCACCCCAAAAATAGAGAAAGGCACCCCCAATAAATTGGGAAATTCCCCCCAAAAAATCGGGAATTTCTCTTAAAAAATCGGGAAATTTACCACAAAAAATCAGGAAATTCACCTGAAAAAATAGGGAAATTCTCCCCAAAAAATCGGGAAAGGCACCCCCAAAATAGCTGGAAATTCCCCCCCAAAAATCGGGACATTTACCCCAAAAAAATCGGGAAATTTACCCCAAAAAATCAGGAAAGGCACCCCCAAAAATTTGGGAAATTCTCCCCGAAAAATTGGGAAAGGCACCCCCAAAAAATCAGGAATTTCTCTCCAAAAATCAGGAATTTCCCCCAAAAATTTGGGAAATTCACCCCAAAAAATCAGGAAATTCTCCCCAAAAAATCGGGAAATTCCACCCAAAAATTTGGGAAATTCTCCCCAGAATATCGGGAAAGGCACCCCCAAAAAATTGGGAAATTCTCCCCAAAAAAATTGGAAATTCCCCTCAAAAAATCGGGAAATTACCCCAAAATATCGGGAAATTCACCCCAAAAAATCAGGAAAGGCACCACCAAAATATTGGGAAATTCCCCCCAAAAATCGGGAAATTTACCCCAAAAAATTGGGAAATTTACCCCAAAAAATCAGGAATTTCCCCCCCAAAAATTGGGAAATTTACCCCAAAAAATTGGGAAATTTACCCCAAAAAATCAGGAATTTCCCCCCCAAAAATTTGGGAAATTCCACCCCAAAAATAGAGAAAGGCACCCCCAATAAATTGGGAAATTCCTCCCAAAAAATCAGGAATTTCTCTTAAAAAATCGGGAAATTTACCACAAAAAATCAGGAAATTCACCTGAAAAAATCAGGAAATTCTCCCCCAAAAATCGGGAAAGGCACCCCCAAAAAATGGGGAAATTTACCCCAAAAAATCAGGAATTTCCCCCCCAAAAATTGGGAAATTTACCCCAAAAAATTGGGAAATTCCACCCAAAAAATCAAGAATTTATCTTAAAAAATCGGGAAATTTACCACAAAAAATCAGGAAATTCACCCCAAAAATTGGGGAAATTCTCCCCCAAAAATCAGGAAATTTACCCCAAAAAATTGGGAAATTCCACCCAAAAAATCAGGAAATTCACCTGAAAAAATAGGGAAATTCTCCCCAAAAAATCGGGAAAGGCACCCCCAAAAATTTGGGAAATTCTCCCCAAAAATGGGGAAATTTACCCCCAAAAAAATCGGGAAATTTACCCCAAAAAATCAGGAAAGGCACCCCCAAAAATTTGGGAAATTCTCCCCAAAAAATCAGGAATTTCCCCCCAAAAAAATTGGGAACTTTGCCCCAAAAAATTGGGAAATTCCACCCAAAAATTTGGGAAATTCTCCCCAAAAAATCAGGAATTTCCCCCCAAAAAAATTGGGAACTTTGCCCCAAAAAATTGGGAAATTCCACCCAAAAATTTGGGAAATTCTCCCCAAAAAATCGGGAAATTCTCCCCAAAAAAATCAGGACATTTCCCCCAAAAACCAAAATAAAATTGGGGGGAAAAGGAAAAAAAATAGGGAAAAAATTAAAAAAAAAAAAATTGGGGAGTGTTGGAAAAAATTTGGGATTTTCCACCTTAAAAAATGGGAAATTCCCCCCAAAAAATCGGGAAATTCACCCCAAAAATTTGGGAAATTTACCCCCAAAAAATCAGGAAACTTACTCCAAAAAATTGGGAGATTCCCCCCAAAAATTTGGGAAATTCTCCCCAAAATTTGGGAAATTCTCCCCGAAAAATCAGGAAAGGCACCCCCAAAAAATCAGGAAATTCTACCCCAAAAAATCAAGAAATTCACCCCAAAAATTTGGGAAATTCTCCCCAAAAAAATCAGGAAATTCTCCCCAAAAAGCAAAAATAAATTGGGTGGGAAAAAAGAAAAAAAATTGGGAAAAAATTAAAAAAAAAAAATTGGGGAAGGATGGAAAAAAATTGGGGAAATGGTCTCAAAAAATCGGGAAATTCTCCCCAAAAAATCGGGAAATTCACCCGAAAAATTTGGGAAATTCTCCCCAAAAATTGGGAAATTCTCCCCAAAAATTTGGGAAATTCTTCCTAAAAAATCGGGAAATTCTTCCCAAAAAATCGGGAAATTCTCCCCAAAAAAATCAGGAAATTTTCCCCAAAAACCGAAATAAAATTGGGGGGAAAAGGAAAAAAAATTGGGAAAAAATTTTAAAAAAAAATTGGGGAGTGTTGGAAAAAATTTGGGATTTTCCACCTAAAAAAATGTGAAATTCCCCCCAAAAAATAGGGAAATTTACCCCCAAAAAATCGATAAATTCCCCCTCAAAAAATCAGGAAATTCTCCCCAAAAATCAGGAAATTCTCCCCAAAAATCAGGAAATTCTCCCCATAAAATTGGGAAATTCTCCCCATAAAATTGGGAAATTCCACCCAAAAAATCGGGAAATTCCCCCCAAAATTTGGGAAATTCTCCCCAAAATTTGGGAAATTCTCCCCAAAAAATCGGGAAATTCTCCCCAAAAATTTGGGAAATTTACCCCCAAAAAATCAGGAAACTTACTCCAAAAAATTGGGAGATTCCCCCCCAAAATTTGGGAAATTCTCCCCAAAATTTGGGAAATTCCACCCAAAAAATCGGGAAATTCTCCCCAAAAAAATCAGGAAATTTACCCCAAAAATTTGGGAAATTCTCCCCAAAAAATTGGGAAATTCTCCCCAAAAAATCAGGAAATTCTACCCCAAAAAATCAAGAAATTCACCCCAAAAATTTGGGAAATTCTCCCCAAAAAAATCAGGAAATTCTCCCCAAAAAGCAAAAATAAATTGGGTGGGAACAAAGAAAAAAAATTGGGAAAAAATTTAAAAAAAAAATTGGGGAAGGATGGAAAAAATTTGGGGAAATGGTCTCAAAAAATCAGGAAATTCTCCCCAAAAAATTGGGAAATTTACCCAAAAAAATTGGGAAATTCTCCCCAAAAAATCGAGAAAATCTCCCCAAAAAATCGGGAAATTCTCCCCAAAAGATCAGGAAATTCCCCCCAAAATTTGGGAAATTTTCCCCAAAAAATTGGGAAAAGCACCCCCAAAAAATCAGGAATTTCTCTCAAAAAATCAGGAAATTCCCCCCAAAAAATTGGGAACTTTGCCCCAAAAAATTGGGAAATTCACCCCAAAAAATCAGGAATTTCCCCCCAAAAATTTGGAAAATTCTCCCAAAAAAAATTGGGAAATTTTCCCCAAAAAAATCAGGAAATTTCCCCCAAAAACCAAAATAAAATTGGGGGGAAAAAGGAAAAAAAATTGGGAGAAAATTAAAAAAAAAAAAATTGGGGAGTGTTGGAAAAAATTTGGGATTTTCCACCTAAAAAAATGGGAAATTCCCCCCAAAAAATCGGGAAATTCACCCCAAAAAATCGGGAAATTTACCCCAAAAAATCGATAAATTCCCCCTCAAAAAATCAGGAAAGTCTCCCCAAAAATCAGGAAATTCTCCCCATAAAATTGGGAAATTCCACCCAAAAAATCGGGAAATTCTCCCCCAAAAAATCAGGAAATTTACCCCAAAAATTTGGGAAATTCTCCCCGAAAAATCGGGAAAGGCACCCCCAAAAAATCGGGAAATTCTCCCCAAAAAATTGGGAAATTCCCCCCAAAAATTTGGGAAATTCTCCCAAAAAAATTGGGAAATTCTCCCCAAAAAATCAGGAAATTCACCCAAAAAAATCAGGACTTTCTCTTGAATTCCCCAAAATCTTTGGGATTCCCATTTTTGGGCTCATCCCAGCATCATTTTGGGTCATTTTGGGTCATTTTGGGTCAATTTGGGGCCATTTCCTCACCCATTCATTCTCAAACTTGTGGATTTTTGGGTTCCCCTCACCCCAAAATTCCCAGGATTGAATTTTTGGGATTCCCCGGTCCCAAACCCCAAAAATGTTTGGGATTCCCATTTTCTACATCATCCCCGAGATTTTTTGGGTCATTTTGTGTAAATTTGGGGCA
Organism: Poecile atricapillus; assembly: GCF_030490865.1. Lineage (NCBI taxonomy): Eukaryota > Metazoa > Chordata > Aves > Passeriformes > Paridae > Poecile > Poecile atricapillus. The sequence continues at coordinate 28,450 of NW_026708978.1, forward strand.
ATTTTCTCACCTCAAAAAACCCAAATTTGGGGATTTTTGGGGTTTCCTCACCCCAAAATTCCCAGGATTGAATTTTTGGGATTCCCCCATCCCAAACTCCAAAAATCTTTGGGATTCCCATTTTTTGCATCATCCCAGGGTCATTTTGGGTCATTTTGAGTCAATTTGGGGCCATTTCTTCACTTGTGCATCCTCAACCTTGGGATTTTTTGGGTTCGCTCATCCCAAAATTCCCAGGATTGAATTTTTGGGATTCCCCCATCCTGAACTCCCAAAAATCTTTGGGATTCCCATTTTTGGCCTCATCCCAGCATCATTTTGGGTCATTTTGAGTCAATTTGGGGCCATTTCCTCACCCATTCACTCTGAACTTTGGGGATTTTTGTGTGTCCCTCACCCCAAAATTCCCGGGATTGAATTTTTGGGGTTCCCCCATCCTGAACTCCCCAAAATCTTTGGGATTCCCATTTTTGGGCTCATCCCAGCACCATTTGGAGTCAATTTGGGGCCATTTCCTCACCCATTCACTCTGAACTTTGGGGTTTTTTGGGTCCCCTCACCCCAAAATTCCCAGGATTGAATTTTGGGGATTCCCCCACCCTGAACCCCGTTTTTTTTCGGGATTTTCCCCCCCAGAAGTGCCTGCGTTTCGACCCGGGGGCGGCGGTGTGGGCGGCCAAGCAGCAGCTGCTGTGCGCGCTGACCGAGGGCCTCCACATCCTCAACTTCGGGGATTTTTTGAGTTCCCTCACCCCAAAATTCCCAGGATTGAATTTTTGGGGTTCTCCCATCCTGAACTCCCCAAAATCTTTGGGATTCCCATTTTTGGGCTCATTCCAGGGTCATTTTGGGTCATTTTGAGTCAATTTGAGGCCATTTCTTCCCTTGTGCATCCTCAACCTTGGGATTTTTTGAGTTCCCTCATCCCAAAATTCCCAGGATTGAATTTTTGGGGTTCCCCCATCCTGAACTCCCCAAAATCTTTGGGATTCCCATTTTTGGGCTCATCCCAGCACCATTTGGAGTCAATTTGGGGCCATTTCCTCACCCATCCACCCTCAAACCCGGGGATTTTTCCGCTTCCCCTCACCCCAAAATTCCCGGGATTGAATTTTGGGGATTCCCCCACCCTGAACCCCGTTTTTTTTCGGGATTCCCCCCCAGAAGTGCCTGCGTTTCGACCCGGGGGCGGCGGTGTGGGCGGCCAAGCAGCAGCTGCTGTGCGCGCTGACCGAGGGCCTCCACATCCTCAACTTCGGGGATTTTTTGGGTTCCCCTCACCCCAAAATTCCCAGGATTGAATTTTTGGGGTTCCCCCACCCTGAACTCCCCAAAATCTTTGGGATTCCCATTTTTGGGCTCATTCCAGGGTCATTTTGGGTCATTTTGAGTCAATTTGGGGCCATTTCCTCACCCACTCACCCTCAACCTTGGTGGTTTTTGGGTTTCCCTCATCCCAAAATTCCCAGGATTGAATTTTTGGGATTCCCCTGTCCCAAATCCCAAAAAATCTTTGGGATTCCCATTTTTTACATCATCCCCGAGATTTTTTGGGTCATTTTGTGTCAATTTGGGGCAATTTTCTCACCTCAAAAACCCCAAACTTGGGGATTTTTGGGGTTTCCTCACCCCAAAATTCCCAGGATTGAATTTTTGGGGTTCTCCCACCCTGAACTCCCCAAAATCTTTGGGATTCCCATCTTTGGGCTCATCCCAGCATCATTTTGGGTCAATTTGAGTCAATTTGGGGCCATTTCCTCACCCATTCACTCTGAACTTTGGGTTTTTTTGGGTTCCCCTCATCCCAAAATCCCCAGGATTGAATTTTTGGGGTTCTCCCACCCTGAACTCCCCAAAATCTTTGGGATTCCCATTTTTGGGCTCATCCCAGCATCATTTTGGGTCAATTTGGGGCCATTTCCTCACCCATTCACCCTCAACCTTGGTGTTTTTTGGGTTTCCCTCATCCTAAAATTCCCAGGATTGAATTTTTGGGGTTCCCCCATCCTGAACTCCAAAAATCTTTGGGATTCCCATTTTTGGGCTCATCCCAGCACCATTTTGAGTCAATTTGGGGCCATTTCCTCACCCATTCACCCTCAACCTTGGTGTTTTTTGGGTTTCCCTCATCCTAAAATTCCCAGGATTGAATTTTTGGGGTTCCCCCATCCTGAACTCCCCAAAATCTTTGGGATTCCCATTTTTGGGCTCATTCCAGGGTCATTTTGGGTCATTTTGAGTCAATTTGGGGCCATTTTCTCAGGTATCCACCCTCAAACCTGGGGATTTTTGGGTCCCCTCACCCCAAAATTCCCAGGATTGAATTTTTGGGGATTCCCCCACCCTGAACCCCGTTTTTTTTTCGGGATTTTCCCCCCCAGAAGTGCCTGCGTTTCGACCCGGGGGCGGCGGTGTGGGCGGCCAAGCAGCAGCTGCTGTGCGCGCTGACCGAGGGCCTCCACGACGGCCTCAACTACGGCCTCTTCCAGCCCGCGGCCGCCGGCCGCGACGCCAAATTCCTGGACGAGGAGCGGCCGCTCCGCGATTACCCCCAGAGCTTCGACCAGGGCGTGCCCTACCTGGAGGTGGGCGTGGTCACAGTGGGTGTGGTCTCTGGGGGCGTGGTCACCGTGGGAGTGGTCCTGTGGGCGTGGTCAGGGTGTGGGTGTGGTCCTGTGGTCGTGGTTTGGGTTTAGGGTGGGGTTTATGGGGGAGAATTTGGGTTAAAGTGGTAGATTTTGGGTGTCAAGTAGGCGTGGCCAGTTTTTGGGTGTGGTCCTGGGGCGTGGTCAATGTTTGGGTGTGGTCCTGGGGGGCGTGGTTTAGGTTTGGGGTGGGGTTTATGGGGAGAATTTGGGTTTAAAGTGGTGGATTTTAGGTTAAAATGATGCAGGGTGGGTGTGGCCAAGGTTTTGGTGTGGTCCTGAGGGCGTGGTCACTGGGTGTGGTCCTGGGGGGCGTGGTTTGGGGTTAGGATCGGGTTTATGAGGGAGAATTTGGGTTAAAATGGCAGATTTTGGGTTAAAATGGTGTTAAGTGGGCGTGGTCAGTGTTTGGGTGTGGTATATGGGGGCGTGGTCACCGTGGGCGTGGTCCTGTGGGCGTGGTCTCCATTTGGGGAGGGGTTTATGAAAGAGAATTTGGGTTAAAGTGGTGGATTTTAGGTTAAAATGATGCTGGGTGGGCGTGGCCAGGGTTTGGGTGTGGTCCTGGGGGCGTGGTCAGGGTTTGGGTGTGGTCCTGGTGGGCGTGGTCTCCATTTGGGGAGGGGTTTATGAGGGAGAATTTGGGTTAAAAAGGCAGATTTGGGGTTAAAATGGTGTTAAGTGGGCGTGGCCAAGGTTTGGGTGTGGTCCTGGGGGGCGTGGTTTGGGTTTAGGGTTTGGTTTATAAGTGAGAATTTGGGTTAAAATGGCAGATTTTGGGTTAAAATTATGCAGGGTGGGCGTGGCCAGGGTTTGGGTGTGGTCCTGGGGGCGTGGTCAAGGTTTGGGTGCGGTCCTGTGGGCGTGGTTTGGGTTTGGGGAGGGGTTTATGAGGGAGAATTTGGGTTAAAATGGTAGATTTTGGGTTAAAATGATGTTGGGTGGGCGTGGTCACGGTTTGGGTGTGGTCCTGTGGGCGTGGTTTGGGTTTGGGGAGGGGTTTCTGAGGGAGAATTTGGGTTAAAGTGGTGGATTTTGGGTGTCAAGTGGGCGTGGCCAGTTTTTGGGTGTGGTCCTGGGGCGTGGTCAAGATTTGGGTGTGGTTCTGTGGGCGTGGTCAGGTTTGGGGTGTGGTTCCTGGGGGCGTGGTTTGGGGTTAGGGTGGGGGTTATGAGGGAGAATTTGGGGAAAAGTGGCAGATTTTGGGTAAAAATGATGCTGGGTGGGCGTGGCCAGGGTTTGGGTGTGGTCCTGTGGGCGTGGTTTGGGGTTAGGGTGGGGTTTATGGGGGAGAATTTGGGGTAAAATGGCGGATTTTGAGTTAAAATGATGCTGGGTGGGCGTGGCCAGGGTTTGGGTGTGGTCCTGTGGTCGTGGTTTGGGTTTGGGGTGGGGTTTCTGAGGGAGAATTTGGGTTAAAGTGGTGGATTTTGGGTGTCAAGTGGGCGTGGCCAGTTTTTGGGTGTGGTCCTGGGGCGTGGTCAGGGTTTGGGTGTGGTCCTGGGGGTGTGGCCAAGGTTTGGGTGTGGTCCTGGGGGCGTGGTTTGGTGTTAGGGTGAGGTTTATAAGTGAGAATTTGGGTTAAAATGGCTGATTTTGGGTTAAAATAATGCGTGGTGGGCGTGGCCAGGGTTTGGGTGTGGTCCTGTGGGTGTGGTCACCGTGGGAGTGGTCCCTGGGGGGCGTGGTTTGGGTTTGGGGTGGGGTTTATGAGGGAGAATTTGGGTTAAAATGGCAGATTTTGGGTTAAAATGATGCTGGGTGGGCGTGGCCAGGGTTTGGGTGTGGTCCTGTGGGCGTGGCCAGGGTTTGGGTGTGGTCCAGTGGGCGTGGCCAGGGTTTGGGTGTGGTCCTGGGGGCGTGGTTTGGGTTTAGGGTGGGGTTTATGGGGGACAATTTGGGTTAAAGTGGTGGATTTTGGGTGTCAAGTGGGCGTGGCCAGTTTTTGGGTGTGGTCCTGGGGCGTGGTCACCGTGGGAGTGGTCTCTGGGGGCGTGGTTTGGGTTTAGGGTGGGGTTTATGGGGGAGAATTTGGGTTAAAATGGCAGATTTGGGGTTAAAATGATGCTGGGTGGGCGTGGTCACCGTGGGAGTGGTCCTGGGGGCGTGGTTTAGGTTTGGGGTGGGGTTTATGGGGGACAATTTGGGTTAAAGTGGTGAATTTTGGGCTAAAATGATGCTGGGTGGGCGTGGCCAAGGTTTGGGTGTGGTCCTGGGGGGCGTGGTTTGGGGTTAGGGTGGGGTTTATAAGTGAGAATTTGGGTTAAAGTGGCAGATTTTGGGTTAAAATGATGTTGGGTGGGCGTGGCCAGGGTTTGGGTGTGGTCATGTGGGCGTGGCCAGGGTTTGGGTGTGGTCCTGTGGGCGTGGTTTGGGTTTGGGGTGGGGTTTATGAGGGAGAATTTGGGTTAAAGTGGTAGATTTTGGGTGTCAAGTGGGCGTGGCCAGTTTTGGGGTGTGGTCCTGAGGGTGTGGCCATCGTGGGTGTGGTCCTGTGGGCGTGGCCAGGTTTTGGGTGTGGCCCTGTGGGCGTGGTCACCGCGGGTGTGGTCTCTGGGGGGCGTGGTTTGGGGTTAGGGTGGGGTTTATGTGGGACAATTTGGGTTAAAGTGGAGGATTTTGGGTTAAAATATTGCTGGGTGGGCGTGGCCAAGGTTTGGGTGTGGTCCTGTGGGCGTGGCCAAGGTTTTGGGTGTGGTCCCATGGGCGTGGCCACGGTGGGCGTGGCCACGGCTGTGACATAAATTAGGGGAGGGGCCAAAGAGGGAAAATTTGGGGGAAAAAGAGGCGGAATTGGGGCACGGCCAGAAAGGGGCGGGGCTTGGATGAGCGTGTCCCTTGGGTGGGCGTGGCTTAGGACAGTTTTGGGGCGTGTCCCTTGGGTGGGCGTGGCTTGGGACAGGTTTAGGGTGTGGCCAGCAGGGTGGGCGTGGCTTAGGGTGGCTCCATGTTATTTCCCACGGGGTGGGCGTGGCTTAGGGTGGCTCCATGTTATTTCCCACGGGGTGGGCGTGGGCAGGGCAGGGCGGGGGGCGTGTCCCCCGCTGGTGGGGGGGCGTGGCCTCGGTGCTGACCCCGCCCCCAGTTCCGGTACAAGACCCGGGTGTACAAACAAACCAACCTGGACGAGAAGCAGCTGGCCAAGCTCCACACCAAGGTGGGTGGGACACGCCCCCTCCGCCCTGGCCACGCCCCCTCCACCTCCCGACCACGCCCCGATTCCCTGGACCCCCCACCCCCACCCTGGCCACGCCCCCTCTGCCTCCAGACCACACCCCGATTCCTTGACCACGCCCCCAGTTCACTGGCCACGCCCCCTCAGCCTCCAGACCACGTCCCCCCATTCTTGACCACGCCCTGAATCCCTGACCACGCCCCCTCCACCCTGGCCACGCCCCCTCAGCCTCCCGACCACGCCCGTCCCGTTCTTGACCACGCCCTGATTCCCTGGCCATGCCCCCTCTGCTCTGGCCACGCCCCCTCAGCCTCCAGACCACGCCCCAGTTCCTTGACCACGCCCTGATTCCCTGGCCACGCCCCCTCTGCTCTGGCCACGCCCCCTCAGCCCCCAGACCATGCCCCTCCCATTCTTGGCCACGCCCTGATTCCCTGGCCATGCCCCCTCCGCCCTGGCCACGCCCCCTCAGCCTCCAGACCACGCCCCTCCTGTTCTTTACCACGCCCTGAATCCCTGACCACGCCCCCTCTGCTCTGGTCACGCCCCCTCAGCATCCTGACCACGCCCCCTCCCGTTCTTGACCACGCCCCCTCCATCCTGGCCACGCCCCCTCATCCCCCAGACCACGCCCCTCCTGATCTTGACCACGCCCCGATTTCCTGGCCACGCCCCCTCCTCACTCTGGCCATGCCCCCTTTCCCCACGGAAGTGGCCACGCCCCCCGTGGCTCTGGCCACGCCCTCATGTGGGCCACGCCCCTTCTGGTCATTGGCCACGCCCCCTCCCGCTTGGATTCTCTGGCCACGCCCTTTTGTAGTGGCCACGCCCCTTTTGGGGCTTTGGCCACCCCCCTCACGTGATGGCTCCGCCCCTTTGTCTTTTGGCCACGCCCCTTTCCTGCCAGGCCACACCCCCCAGCCTGCCTGGCCCCGCCCCTCCCTGGAGTCCCTGGGTGTCCCCAATGTCCCCGATGTCCCCAATGTCCCCGATGTCCCAAATGTCCCCCTGATGTCCCCGATGTCCCCAATGTCCCCAGTGTCCCCGATGTCCCCAATGTCCCCCCAATGTCCCTGATGTCCCTGATGTCCCCCCTGACCCCCCGATGTCCCCCCAATGTCCCCCTGATGTCCCCAATGTCCCCCTGATGTCCCCGGTGTCCCCAGACGGGGCTGCGGAAGTTTCTGGACTACGTCCAGCACGGCTCGGCGGAGAAGGTGGCGCGGCTGCTGGAGCGGGGGCTGGACCCCAACTACCACGACTCGGACTCGGGGGGTGAGACCCCCAAAAAACACCCCCAGGAACCCCAAAAATACCCCCGCGACCCCCAAAAACACCCCTGGGACCCCAAAAACACCCCCACGACCCCCAAAAACACCCTCGGGACACCCAAAAATACTCCTGGGACCCCCAAAAACACCCCTGGGACCCCCAAAAACAGCCCTGGGACCCCCAAAAACACCCCTGGGACCCCCAAAAACAGCCCTGGGACCCCCAAAAACACCCCCGGAACCCCCAAAAACAGCCCTGGGACCCCCAAAAACAGCCCTGGGACCCCCAAAAACACCCCCGGGACACCCAAAAATACCGCAGGAACCCCAAAAATACCTCGAGACCCCCAAAAACAGCCCTGGAACCCCAAAAATACCCCTGGGACCCCCAAAAACACCCCCGGGACCCCCAAAAACACCCTGGGACCCCCAAAAACACCCCCGGGACCCCCAAAAACACCCCCAGGAACCCCAAAAACACCCTGGGACCCCCAAAAAACACCCTGGGAACCCCAAATTCCCAGGCACGCCCCCCCAGATCCTCAGGGACACCCCCAATGTCCCCACAATGTCCCCAAATGTCCCCAAATGTCCCCAACCTCCCCCAATGTCCCCAGAGGTCCCCAAATCCCCCCAGATGTCCCAAATGTCCCCCCAATGTCCCCAAAACCCCTCAATGCCCCCAATGTCCCCGATGTCCCCGATGCCGTCCCCGTGTCCCCATTGCCATCCCCGATGTCCCCAATGTCACCATGTCCCCAACCCCGTCCCAATGTCCCCAATGTCCCCAACGCCATCCCTGTGTCCCCAATGTCCCCATCACTGTCCTCAATGTCCCCATCACCATCCCCAATGTCCCCAACTCTGTCCCCGCTGTCCCCAAACGTGTCCCCAATGTCCCCAACACCATCCCCGATGTCCCCAACGCCATCCCTGTGTCCCCAATGTCCCCATCACTGTCCCCAATGTCCCCAATGTCCCCAATGTCCCCATCACCATCCCCAATGTCCCCATCACCATCCCCAATGTCCCCAACGCCATCCCTGTGTCCCCAATGTCCCCATCACTGTCCCCAATGTCCCCAATGTCCCCAACACCATCCCCCATGTCCCCAACACCATCTCCAATGTCCCCAATGTCCCCATCACTGTCCCCAATGTCCCCAACACCATCCCCCATGTCCCCAACGCCATCCTCAACGTCCTCAATGTCCTCAACACCATCCCCCATGTCCCCAACTCTGTCCCTGTGTCCCCAACTCTGTCTCCAATGTCCCCAACTGTGTCCCCGATGTCCCCAACGCCATCCCTGCGTCCCCAATGTCCCCATCGCTATCTCAATGTCCCCAACACCATCCCCAATGTCCCCATCGCCATCCCCGATGTCCCCAACTCCATCCCCGATGTCCCCAACGCCATCCGTGTCCCCAATGTCCCCATCACTGTCCTCAATGTCCCCAACACCTTCCCCAATGTCCCCAACTCTGTCCCCGCTGTCCCCAAACGTGTCCCCAATGTCCCCAACACCATCCCCAATGTCCCCAACACCATCCCCGATGTCCCCTACGCCACTCTTGTGTCCCCAATGTCCCCATCACTGCCCTCAATGTCCCCAATGTCCCCAATGTCCCCATCACTGTCCTCAATGTCCTCATCACCATCCCCAATGTCCCCAACACCATCCCCAATGTCCCCAACTCCATCCCCAATGTCCCCAACGCCATCCCTGTATCCCCAATGTCCCCATCACCGTCCCCCATGTCCCCAACTCTGTCCCCAATGTCCCCATCACTGTCCCCAATGTCCCCAATGTCCCAAATGTCCCCATCACTGTCCCCAATGTCCCCAACCATGTCCCAAATGTCCCCAACTCTGTCCCCAATGTCCCCAATGTCCCAAATGTCCCCATCACCATCCCCAATGTCCCCAACCATGTCCCCAACTCTGTCCCCAATGTCCCCAACTCTGTCCCCCATGTCCCAAATGTCCCCATCGCTATCCTGATGTCCCCAACGCTGTCCCCAATGTACCCAGCTCTGTCCCTGTGTCCCCATCGCTATCTCCAATGTCCCCAACACCATCCCTGTGTCCTCATCACTGTCCCCAATGTCCCCAACTCTGTCCCCGTGTCCCCATTGCCATCCCAATGTCCCCAATGTCCCCAACCGTGTCCCCGATGTCCTCAATGTCCCAAATGCCCCCATCACCATCCCCAATGTCCCCAACACCGTCCGCAATGTCCCCATCACTGTCCCCAATGTCCCCAACACCATCCCCGATGTCCCCAATGTCACCGTGTCCCCAACACCTTCCCAATGTCCCCAGTGTTATCCCTGATGTCCCCAACACTGTCCCGACGTCCCCAATGCCATCCCTGTGTCCCCAATGTCCCCATCACTGTCCTCAATGTCCCCAATGTCCCCAATGTCCCCATCACTGTCCCCAATGTCCCCAACCATGTCGCCAATGTCCCCAACTCTGTCCCCAATGTCCCCATCACTGTCCCCAATGTCCCCAACACCATCCCCGATGTCCCCAACGCCATCCCTGTGTCCCCAATGTCCCCATCACTGCCCTCAATGTCCCCAATGTCCCAAATGTCCTCATCGCCATCCCCAGTGTCCCCAACCATGTCCCCGCTGTCCCCAACTCTGTCCCCAATGTCCCCAATGTCCCCATCACTGCCCTCAATGTCCCCAATGTCCCCAATGTCCCCAATGTCCCAAATGTCCCCATCACTGTCCCCAATGTCGCCAATGTCCCCATCACTGTCCCCGCTGTCCCCGACGGTGTCCCCGCTGTCCCCAGAGACGCCGCTGACGCTGGCGGCGCAGCGCGAGGGCCCAGGTGAGGTCGAGATCATCCGGCTGCTCTGCCTGGGCGGGGCTCACCTGGATTTCCGCGCCCGCGACGGAGCCACGGCGCTGCACCGGGCGGTGTGCACGCGGCGGTACCCGGCACTGCTGGTGAGACACCTGGGGACACCTGGGGACACCTGGGGACACCTGGGGACACCTGGGGACACACCTGGGGACACCTGGGGACACCTGGGGACAGCTGGGGACACCTGGGGACACGGGGGGACAGGGGGATGGCGCTGCACCGGGCGGTGTGCACGCGGCGGTACCCGGCACTGCTGGTGAGACACCTGGGGACACCTGGGGACACCTGGGGACAGCTGGGGACACCTGGGGACACCTGGGGACACACCTGGGGACACACCTGGGGACACACCTGGGGACACCTGGGGACACAGGGGGACAGGGGGAGGGCGCTGCACCGGGCGGTGTGCACGCGGCGGTACCCGGCACTGCTGGTGAGACACCTGGGGACACCTGGGGACAGTTGGGGACACCTGGGGACAGCTGGGGACACCTGGGGACAGTTGGGGACACCTGGGGACACACCTGGGGACAGCTGGGGACACCTGGGGACACCTGGGGACAGCTGGGGACACCTGGGGACACCTGGGGACACGGGGGGACAGGGGGATGGCGCTGCACCGGGCGGTGTGCACGCGGCGGTACCCGGCACTGCTGGTGAGACACCTGGGGACACCTGGGGACACCTGGGGACAGCTGGGGACAGCTGGGGACACCTGGGGACACACCTGGGGACACCTGGGGACACCTGGGGACAGCTGGGGACACCTGGGGACACACCTGGGGACAGCTGGGGACAGCTGGACACACCTGGGGACACACCTGGGGACACCTGGGGACATGGGGGGACAGGGGGATGGCGCTGCACCGGGCGGTGTGCACGCGGCGGTACCCGGCACTGCTGGTGAGACACCTGGGGACACACCTGGGGACACCTGGACACACCTGGGGACACCTGGGGACACCTGGGGACACCTGGGGACACAGGGGGACACACCTGGGGACAGCTGGGGACAGCTGGGGACACCTGGGGACACACCTGGGGACACGGGGGGACAGCTGGGGACACCTGGACACACCTGGGGACAGCTGGAGACACACCTGGGGACACCTGGGGACAGCTGGGGACACCTGGACACACCTGGGGACACACCTGGGGACAGCTGGGGACACCTGGACACACCTGGGGACACACCTGGGGACACCTGGACACACCTGGGGACACACCTGGGGACAGCTGGGGACAGCTGGGGACACACCTGGGGACACCTGGGGACACCTGGGGACACACCTGGGGACACCTGGACACACCTGGGGACAGCTGGGGACACCCACAGAGCAGAGGGGACACGGGGGTGCCATGGAGGGGTCTGGGGGTGTCACGGGGGGGTCCCAAGGGTGTCACCGGTGTCACCCGCAGGGGCTGCTGGACCTGGAGGGGTCCCCAAATAAAGGGGGTGACACCCTGGGGGTGACACTGGGGGTCTGAGGGTGTCACAGGGGGTCTGGGGGTGACACTGGGGGTCCCAGGGGTGTCCCAAGGGTGTCACCGGTGTCACCCGCAGGGGCTGCTGGAGCTGGGAGGGTCCCCAAATAAACGGGGTGACACCCTGGGGGTGACACAGGGGGTCCTGGGGTGTCACTGGGGGGTCTGGGGGTGACACTGGGGATCCCAGGGGTGTCCCAAGGGTGTCACCGGTGTCACCCGCAGGGGCTGCTGGAGCTGGGACGGTCCCCAAATAAAGGGGGTGACACTCTGGGGGTGTCACAGGGGGTCTGGGGGGCGTCACTGGGGATCCCAGGGGTGTCCCAAGGGTGTCACCGGTGTCACCCGCAGGCGCTGCTGGACCTGGGGGGGTCCCCGAACTACAAGGACCGTCGGGGCCTGACCCCCCTGTACCACACGGCCATGGTGGGGGGGGACCCGCGGTGCTGCGAGCTGCTGCTCTACAACCGCGCGCACATCGGCACGGCTGACGAGAACGGCTGGCAGGAGATACACCAGGTGACAGCCCTGTCACCGTGTCATTGTCACCGTGTCACTGTGTCACTGTGTCACCCTGTCATTGTCACCATGTCATTGTGTCACCCCATTATCATGTTATACCATCACTGTATGACATCATCACCGTGTGACATCATCACCGTGTGATATCGGCACGGCTGACGAGAACGGCTGGCAGGAGATACACCAGGTGACAGCTGTGTCACCATCACCGTGTCATTGTCACCGTGTCACTGTGTCACTGTGTCACTGTGTCACCCCATTATCCCGTTATACCACCCCTGTGTGACATCATCACCATGTGACATCGGCATGGCTGATGAGAACGGCTGGCAGGAGATACACCAGGTGACAGCTGTGTCACCGTCACCGTGTCATTGTCACCGTGTCACTGTGTCACCCCATTATCACGTTATACCATCACTGTATGACATCATCACCGTGTGACATCATCACCGTGTGACATCGGCACGGCTGACGAGAACGGCTGTCAGGAGATACACCAGGTGACAGCCCTGTCACCGTGTCATTGTCACCGTGTCATTGTCACCGTGTCATTGTGTCACCCCATTATCACGTTATCCCATTATACCATCACTGTATGACATCATCACCGTGTGACATCATCACCGTGTGACATCGGCACAGCTGACGAGAACGGCTGGCAGGAGATACACCAGGTGACAGCCCTGTCACCATGTCATTGTCACCGTGTCATTGTCACCGTCACTGTGTCACTGTGTCACCCCATTATCCCGTTATCCCATCCCTGTGTGACATCATCACTGTGTGACATCATCACTGTGTGACATCATCACCATGTGACATCGGCATGGCTGACGAGAACGGCTGGCAGGAGATACACCAGGTGACAGCTGTGTCACTGTGTCACCGTGTCATTGTCACCGTGTCATTGTCACCGTGTCACCGTGTCACCGTGTCACTGTGTCACCGTGTCACCGTGTCACTGTGTCACCCCATTATCCTGTTATACCATCACTGTGTGACATCATCACCGTGTGACATCATCACCGTGTGACATCGGCACGGCTGACGAGAACGGCTGGCAGGAGATACACCAGGTGACAGCCCTGTCACCGTGTCATTGTCACCGTGTCACCGTGTCACTGTGTCACCCCATTATCCCGTTATACCATCACTGTATGACATCATCCCTGTGTGACATCATCACCGTGTGACATCATCACCGTGTGACATCGGCATGGCTGACGAGAACGGCTGGCAGGAGATACACCAGGTGACAGCCCTGTCACCGTGTCATTGTCACCGTGTCATTGTCACCGTGTCACTGTGTCACCCCATTATCCCGTTATACCATCCCTGTGTGACATCATCACCGTGTGACATCATCACTGTGTGACATTGGCACGGCTGACGAGAACGGCTGTCAGGAGATACACCAGGTGACAGCCCTGTCACCGTGTCATTGTCACCGTGTCACCGTGTCACTGTGTCACCCCATTATCCCGTTATACCATCACTGTATGACATCATCCCTGTGTGACATCATCACCGTGTGACATCATCACCGTGTGACATCGGCATGGCTGACGAGAACGGCTGGCAGGAGATACACCAGGTGACAGCCCTGTCACCGTGTCATTGTCACCGTGTCACTGTGTCACCCCATTATCCTGTTATACCATCCCTGTGTGACATCATCACAGTGTGACATCATCACCGTGTGACATCATCACCATGTGACATCATCACTGTGTGACATCGGCATGGCTGACGAGAACGGCTGGCAGGAGATACACCAGGTGACAGCCCTGTCACCGTGTCATTGTCACCGTGTCACCGTGTCACCGTGTCACTGTGTCACTCCATTATCCTGTTATACCATCCCTGTGTGACATCATCACTGTGTGACATCGGCATGGCTGACGAGAACGGCTGGCAGGAGATACACCAGGTGACAGCCCTGTCACCGTGTCACCGTGTCACTGTGTCACCCTGTCATTGTCACCGTGTCATTGTCACCATGTCACTGTGTCACCCTGTACAAATTGCCACATTGTCACTGTCACGTTGTGACTGTGTCACCCAATCCTGCTGTCACCGTGCCAGCCTGTCACCATGTCACATTGTCACCATGTCACATTGTCACCGTGTCATATTGTCACCGTGTCACCATGACAGCCTGTCACCGTCTCACATTGTCACCGTCTCACATTGTCACCATGTCACCATGTCACATTGTCACCGTCTCACATTGTCACCGTCTCACATTGTCACCGTCTCACATTGTCACCATGTCACATTGTCACCGTCTCACACTGTCACCGTGTCACCGTGTCACATTGTCACCGTGTCACCGTGACAGCCTGTCAATGTCTCACATTGTCACTGTCTCACACTGTCACCGTGTCACCATGTCACATTGTCACTGTCTCACATTGTCACTGTCTCACATTGTCACCATCTCACATTGTCACCGTGTCACCGTGTCACATTGTCACTGTCTCACATTGTCACTGTCTCACATTGTCACCATCTCACATTGTCACCGTGTCACCGTGTCACACTGTCACCGTGTCACACTGTCACCGTGTCACCGTGACAGCCTGTCAACGTCTCACTGCCATCACCGCGCCCGTGTCAGATGTCACCGTGTCACTGCCATGTCACTGTGTCACTCTGCCATGTCACCGTGTCACTCTGCCATGTCACCGTGTCACCCCACCAGCCACATCCCCGAATGTCCCCAAATCCCCCCAATGTCCCCAACACCCCCAAGGTCCCAAATGTCCCCAATGTCCCCAAGGTCCCAGCTGTCCCCCCATCCCCAGATGTCCCAAATGTCCCCAATGTCCCCAAGGTCCCAGATGTCCCAATGTCCCCAATGTCCCCAAGGTCCCAGCTGTCCCCCCATCCCCAGATGTCCCCAATGTCCCCAATATGTCCCCAGTTCCCCCTGGATGTCCCCACTGTCCCTGCTGTCCTCACTGTCCCAAATTTCCCCCGATGTCCCGGGATGTCCCCAGTGTCCCCAATGTCCCCCCAATGTCCCCAGTGTCCCCAATGTCCCCAGTCCCGTCAATGTCCTCAATGTCCCCCCAATGTCCCCATTGTCCCAAATGTCTCCAATGTCCCAAATGTCCTCTGCTGTCCCCAATGTCCCCAATGTTCCCCCAATGTCCCAAATCTCCCCACTGTCCCCAATGTCCCCAGTGCTCCCATTGTCCCCAATGTCCCCAATGTCCCCATTGTCCCCAATGACCCCAATGTCCCAAATATCCCCAATCCCCCCAATGTCCCCAATCCCCCCACTGTCCCCACTGTCCCCCCAATGTCCCCCCAATGTCCCCAGTGTCCCCAATGTCCCCAATGTCCCCAGTGTCCCCAATCCCCCCACTGTCCCCAATGTCCCCAGGCGTGCCAGCACGGCCACTCGCAGCACTTGGAGCATGACCCACTGTCCCCAATGTCCCCTCAATGTCCCCTCTGATGTCCCCAGTGTCCCCAATGTCCCCCCAATGTCCCCAATGTCCCCCCAATGTCCCAAATGTCCCCCCAATGTCCCAAATGTCCCCAATGTCCCCAATGTCCCCAATGTCCCCCCAAATGTCCCAAATGTCCTCTGCTGTCCCCAATGTCCCCAATGTCCCCCCAATGTCTCAAATATCCCAAATCCCCCCAATGTCCCCAATGTCCCCATTGTCCCCAATGTCCCAAATATCCCCAATGTCCCCATTGTCCCCACTGTCCCCACTGTCCCCACTGTCCCCAATGTCCCCACTGTCCCCACTGTCCCCTCTGCTGTCCCCAATCCCCCCACTGTCCCCAATGTCCCCTCTGATGTCCCCGCTGTCCCCAGGTGTGCCAGCATGGCCACTCGCAGCACTTGGAGCAAGACCCACTGTCCCCAATGTCCCCCCAATGTCCCCAATGTCCCCCCAATGTCCCCAGTGTCCCCAATGTCCCCATTGTCCCCAATCCCCCCACTGTCCCCAATGTCCCCTCTGATGTCCCCAATGTCCCCTCTGATGTCCCCAATGTCCCCTCTGCTGTCCCCACTGTCCCCAGGCGTGCCAGCACGGCCACTCGCAGCACTTGGAGCATTTGCTGTTCTACGGGGCCGAGGCGGCGGCGCAGAACGCGTCCGGCAACACCGCGCTGCACATCTGCGCCCTCTACAACAAGGTGGGGACATTGGGGACATTGGGGACATTGGGGACATTGGGGACATCGGGGACATTGGGGACATTGGGGACAATGGGGACCATGGGGACATTGGGGACAATGGGGACATCGGGGACATTGGGGACATTGGGGACACTGGGGACATTGGGGACATTGGGGACACTGGGGACATTGGGGATATTGGGGACAATGGAGACATTGGGGATATTTGGGGACATCTGGGGACGTTGGGGACATTGGGGACAATGGGGACATTGGGGACATTGGGGACATTGGGGCACAGAACGCGTCCGGCAACACCGCGCTGCACATCTGCGCCCTCTACAACAAGGTGGGGACATTGGGGACATCAGAGGGGACATCTGGGGACATTGGGGACAATGGGGATATTTGGGGACAATGGGGACATCTGGGGACAATGGGGACAATGGGGACATTGGGGACAGCAGGGACAATGGGGACATTGGGGATATTTGGGGACAATGGAGACATTGGGGACATTGGGGACAATGGGGACACTGAGGACATCTGGGGACAATGGGGACATTGGGGACATTGGGGACATTGGGGACAATGGGGACGCTGGGGACATTGGGGACATTGGGGACATTGGGGACATTGGGGACATTGGGGACATTTGGGGACACTGGGGACATTGGGGACATTGGGGACATTGGGGACATTGGGGACACTGGGGACATCTGGGGACATTGGGGACATTGGGGACATTGGGGACAATGGGGACAGTGGGGACAGCAGGGACATTGGGGACAATGGGGACATCTGGGGACATTGGGGACATTTGGGGACATCTGGGGACATTGGGGACATTTGGGGACATCTGGGGACATTGAGGATTTTGGGATTTTGGGATTTTGGGGTTTTGGGATTTTGGGATTTTGGGGTTTTGGGATTTTGGGATTTTGGGATTTTGGGATTTTGGGATTTCGGTGATTTTGGTGACTTTGGGATTTCGGGGTTTCGGGACATGTGGAAATGGGACATTGCGGGGTTTTGGGGACACCGGTGACACTCGGGTGACATCGGTGTCCCCGTGTCCCCCCCATCCCAGGAGAGCTGCGCCCGCATCCTCCTGTACCGAGGGGCCAACAAGGAGGTGAAGAACAACAGCGGGCAGACGCCGTTCCAGGTGACACTGGGGACATTGGGGACACTGGGGGGACATTGGGGACATTGGGGACATTGGGGGGATTGGGGACATTGGGGGGACATTGGGGACATTGGGGACACTGCAGAGGGGGTGACCCCCCGTGTGAGTGTCCCCATCTCTGTCCCCGTGTCCCCCTGTCCCCCTGTCCGTCTGTCCCCTTGTCCCTGTGTCCCCATGTCCCCTGTCCCTCTGTCCCCCTGTCCTCTGTCCCTCTGTCTGTCCCCATCCCTGTCCCTCTGTCCCTCTGTCCCTCTGTCCCCCTGTCCCCATGTCCCCGTGTCCCTCTGTCCCCCTGTCCCCCTGTCCATGTCCCTGTGTCCCTCTGTCCCCTGTCCCCGTGTCCGTCTGTCCCCGTGTCCGTCTGTCCCCCTGTCCATGTCCCTCTGTCCCTCTGTCCCCTGTCCCCGTGTCCGTCTGTCCCCGTGTCCGTCTGTCCCTGTCCCCGTGTCCGTCTGTCCCCATGTCCGTCTGTCCCTCTGTCCATGTCCCCCGTGTCCCTCTGTCCCCCTGTCCATGTCCCTCTGTCCCCTGTCCCCGTGTCCGTCTGTCCCCGTGTCCGTCTGTCCCCGTGTCCCTCTGTCCCCGTGTCCGTCTGTCCCCCTGTCCATGTCCCCGTGTCCGTCTGTCCCCGTGTCCCTCTGTCCGTCTGTCCCCGTGTCCGTCTGTCCCCGTGTCCCTCTGTCCCTCTGTCCGTCTGTCCCCATGTCCCCGTGTCCCTCTGTCCCCGTGTCCGTCTGTCCCCCTGTCCATGTCCCCCGTGTCCGTCTGTCCCCGTGTCCGTCTGTCCCCGTGTCCGTCTGTCCCCCTGTCCCTCTGTCCCTCTGTCCGTCTGTCCCCGTGTCCCCGTGTCCCTCTGTCCCCGTGTCCGTCTGTCCCCGTGTCCGTCTGTCCCCCTGTCCATGTCCCCCTGTCCGTCTGTCCCGCAGGTCGCGGTGATCGCCGGGAATTTCGAGCTGGGGGAGCTCATCAAGAACCACCGGGACAGCGACGTGGGTGAGCGGGGACAGGGACAGGGGACACCGGGGGGACACCGGGGGGACACCGGGGGGACACCAGGAGGACATCGGGGGGACACCGGGGGGACATTGGGGGGACACCGAGGAACATCGGGGGGACATTGGGGACACCGGGGGGACACCGGGGGGACATTGGGGGGACATTGGGGGACACCGAGGGACATCGGGGGGACACCGGGAGGACATTGGGGGGACGCTGAGGGGACACTGGGGACAGCGGGGGGACATTGGGGACATCGGAGGGACACCGGGGAGACCCTGGGGGGACACTGGGGGGACATTTGGGGACATTGGGGGGACACTGAGGGGACACTGAGGGGACACTGAGAGGACATTGGGGGGATTTGGGGACACTGGGGGACACCATGGGACGTTGGGGGGACATCGGGGGGACATTGGGGATACCGGGGGGACACTGGGGGGACATTGAGGGGACACTGGGGACATTGGGGGGACGATGGGGGGACACTGAGGGGACACCGGGGGACATTGGGGGGACATTTGGGGACACCGGGGGGACACTGAGGGGACACTGAGGGGACACTGAGGGGACACTGGGGACACCGGAGACATTGGGGGGATATTTGGGACATCGGGGGGACACTGGGGCGACATTGGGAGGACATTGGGGACACCGGGGGACACTGGGGACACCGGGGGGACATTGGGGGGACATCGGGGGGACACCGAGGACATCGGAGGGACATTTGGAACATCGGGGGGACACTGAAGGGACACTGGGGACATCGGGGGTCACTGGGGGGACAATGGGGGGACACTGAGGGGACATTGGGGACACGGGGGGGACACTGAGGGGACACCGGGGGGACACTGAGGGGACACGGGGGGACACTGAGGGGACACGGGGGGACATTGGGGACACGGGGGGACATTGGGGGGACATTGGGGGGACAGTGGGGGGACACCGGGGGGACACTGAGGGGACACTGAGGGGACACTGGGGGGACATTGGGGACACTGGGGACACCGGGGGGATATTTGGGACATCGGGGGGACACTGGGGCGACATCGGGAGGACATTGGGGACACCGGGGGACACTGGGGACACTAGGGACACCAGGGGGACATTGGTGACACTGGGGGGACATTGGGGGGACATCGGGGGGACACCGAGGACATCGGAGGGACATTTGGAACATCGGGGGGACACTGGAGGGACACTGGGGACATCGGGGGTCACTGGGGGGACGCTGAGGGGACATTGGGGACACGGGGGGGACACCGGGGGGACATTTGGGGACATTTGGGGACATTGGGGGGACACTGAGGGGACATCGGGGGGACACTGGGGGGACACTGGGGGATTTGGGGACATTTGGGGGGATTTGGGGACATTTGGGGACATTTGGGGGACACAGGACTGGGGGGGGGGGGGCACAGAGGGCCTTTGGGGATGGGGGGGGTCCGGCCCTTCCTTCCCCCAAATCCACCCCAAAACCCCCCCGAAACCCCCCAAATCCCCCCAAATCCCTCCCAGACCCCCCAAATCCACCCCAAATCCCCCCCAAATCCACCCCAAAACCCCCCCAGACCCCCCAAATCCACCCCAACTCCCCCCAAACCCCCCCAAATCCCCCCCAGACCCCTCCCAGACCCCCCAAATCCCCCCCAAACCCCCCCTGACGCCCCCCCAGTGCCGTTCCAGGAGAGCCCCAGACCCCCCAAATCCCCCCCAAACGCCCCCCAAATCCCCCCAGACCCCTCCCAGACCCCCCAAATCCCTCCAAATCCCCCCCAAAGCCCCCAAATCCCCCCCAGACCCCCCCAAAACCCCCCAAATCCCCCCCAAACCCCTCCCAGACCCCCCAAATCCCCCCAAATCCCCCCCAAACGCCCCTGACGCCCCCCCAGTGCCGTTCCAGGAGAGCCCCCAATTCGCCGGGCGCCGCCGGGAGGGGCTCCGGGGGCTCCCCCTCCCCCCCCAGCGCCTCCTCCGGGCCAACAGCGACACCGGGGGGGGGGCCCTGCCCGAGTGGGTCCTGAGGGGTCCCCCCGGAGCCCCCCCGGCCCCCAGACCCCCCTCGGGGACCCTGCGCAGCTCCAGCTCCCCCCGGGGGGCTCGGGCTCGATCCCCATCCCGGGGGAGGCACCCGGAGGAGCCCCGGAGGCAACCGAGGGGCAGGCCCAGGTACGGGGGGGGATTTGGGGGGGTCTTGGGGGGTCCTGAGGGGATTTGGGGGGGTCTTGGGGGGTCCTGAGGGGATTTGGGGGGGTCTCGGGGGGATCTGGAGGGGTCTCGGGGGGATTTGGGGTCCGGGACCCCTGGAAAAGGCACCCGGAGGAGCCCCAAGGGTGGTCCAGGTATGGAGAGGACACCTGGGGGGATTTGGGGGGGGTCTCGGGGGCTCCTGAGGGGATTTGGGGGGGTCCTGAGGGGATTTGGGGGGGTCTCGGGGGGATCT
The DNA here is from genome assembly GCF_030490865.1 of Poecile atricapillus. NCBI lineage: Eukaryota > Metazoa > Chordata > Aves > Passeriformes > Paridae > Poecile > Poecile atricapillus. Next base: position 49,204 of record NW_026708978.1, read on the forward strand.
GGAGGGGTTTTGGGGGGATTTGGGGTCCGGCACCCCTGGAAAAGGCACCCGGGGGAGCCCCAAGGGTGGTCCAGGTACGGGGGGGCACCTGGGTGGGGGTTTTGGGAGGTCTCAGGGGGTGTTGGGGGGATTTGGGGGGTTCTCGGGAGGTTCTGAGGGGATTTGGGGGGGTCTCGGGGAGTCCTGAGGGGATTTGGGGGGGTCCTGAGGGGATTTGGGGAGGTTTTGGGGGGGATTTTGGGGTCCGGGACCCCTGGGAAAGGCACCCAGAGGAGCCCCAAGGGTGATCCAGGTATGGAGAGGACACCTGGGGGGAACCTGGGGGGATTTGGGGGGTCTCAGGGGGGATTTTGGGGGGTCTCAGGGGAATTTGGGGGGATTTGGGGGGATTTGGGGAGGTTTTGGGGGGGTTTTGGGGTCCGGGACCCCTGGAAAATGCACCTGGAGGAGCCCCGAGGGTGGTCCAGGTACGAGGGGGGGAACCTGGGGGGGTCTTGGGGGGGATTTGGGGGGGTCTTGGGGGGTCCTGAGGGGATTTGGGGGGGTCTCAGGGGGATCTGGAGGGGTCTCGGGGGGCATTTGGGTCCGGGACCCCTGGAAAAGGCACCTGGAGGAGCCCCAAGGGTGGTCCAGGTACGAGGGGGGGAACCTGGGGGGGTCTTGGGGGGAATTTGGGGGGCTCTCGGGGGGTCCTGAGGGGATTTGGGGGGGTCTCAGGGGGATTTGGGGGGATTTGGGGAGGTTTGGGGGGGATTTGGGGTCCGGGACCCCTGGAAAAGGCACCCAGAGGAGCCCCAAGGGTGATCCAGGTACGAGGGGGGGAACCTGGGGGGGTCTCGGGGGGGATTTGGGGGGATTTGAGGGGGTCTCGGGGGGTCCTGAGGGGATTTGGGGGGGTCTCAGGGGGATTTGGGGGGATTTGGGGGGATTTGGGGGGTCTCAGGGGGGATTTGGGGTCCGGGACCCCTGGAAAATGCACCTGGAGGAGCCCCAAGGGTGGTCCAGGTATGGAGAGGACACCTGGGGGGATTTGGGGGGGCTCCTGAGGAGATTTGGGGGGGGTCTCGGGGGGTCCTGAGGGGATTTGGGGGTTCCTGAGGGGATTTGGGGGGGTTTGGGGAGGTTTTGGGGGGGATTTTGGGTCCGGGACCCCTGGGAAAGGCACCCGGAGGAGCCCCAAGGGTGGTCCAGGTATGGAGAGGACACCTGGGGGGAACCTGGGGGGATTTGGGGGGATTTGGGGGGCTCTCGGGGGGATTTGGGGGGATTTGAGGGGGTCTTGGGGGGTCCTGAGGGGATTTGGGGAGGTTTTGGGGGGGATTTGGGGTCCGGGACCCCCGGAAAAGGCACCTGGAGGAGCCCCAAGGGTGGTCCAGGTACGAGGGGGGGACCTGGGGGGGTCTCGGGGGGGATTTGGGGGGTCTCGGGGGGATTTTGGGGGGATTTGGGGGGGCTGTGAGTCTTGAATTGGGGACTGAGACCCCTTTTTGGGGGTGCGGGACTCAAATTTGGGTCTTTGGGACCCCAAATCGGGACCCCAGGACCCCAATTTGGGACTCGGGGACCCCAATTCTGGGCTTTGGGTGGGGGTCTCTGGGTCCAGGACCCCAAATCGGGACCCTGGGACCCAAATTCGGGACTCGGGGACCCCAACTTAAGGCTCCAAGACCCCAAATTGAGGCTTGGGGACCCCAGTTTGGGTCCTTGGGACCCCAAATCAGGACCCAGGGACCCCATTTTGAGACCCCCAGACCCAAATTTGAGACCCCAGCACCCCAATTTGAGACCCCGAGACCCCAATTTGGGATCCCAAGACCCCAAATCGGAGCTCTGGGACCCAAATCGGGACTCGGGGACCCCATTTTGGGACTCGGGGACCCCATTTTGGGACTCAGGGACCCCAATTTGAGACCCCAGACCCAAATTTGAGACCCCAGGACCCAAATTTGAGACCCCAAGACCCCAATTTGGGACCCCAAGACCCCAAATCGGAGCTCTGGGACCCAAATCGGGGCTCAGGGACCCCAATTTGAGACCCCAGGACCGCAATTTGGGACCCTGGGACCCAATTTGGGACTCGGGGACCCCAATTTGGGACCCCGGGACCCCATTTAGGGACCCCGGACCCAAATTTGGGACCCCAGGACCCCAATCTGAGACCCCAGACCCAAATTTGAGACCCCGGGACCCCAATTTGAGACCCCAGGACCCCAATTTGAAACCCCAAGACCCCATTTTGAGACCCCAGGACCCCAATGTGTGACTTCGGGACCCCAATTTGGGACTCGGGGACCCCAATTCTGGGCTTTGGGTGGGGGTCTCTGGGTCCAGAACCCCAAATCGGGGCTAGGGGACCCCATTTTGAGACTTCAGGACACCAAATCGGAGCTCTGGGACCCAAATTGGGACTCGGGGACCCCATTTTGGGACCTCGGGACCCCAATTTGAGACCCCAGGACCCCAAATTTGTGACTTCGGGAGCCCAATTTAAGTCCCCAAGACCCCAAATCGGAGCTCTGGGACCCAAATCAGGACTTGGGGACCCCATTTTGGGACCCCAGGACCCCAATTTGAGACCCCAAGACCCCAATTTGGGACCCCAAGACCCCAAATCGGAGCTCTGGGACCCAAATTGGGACTCGGGGACCCCATTTTGGGACTCGGGGACCCCAATTTGAAACCCCAAGACCCCAATTTGGGACCCCAGGACCCCAATTTGAGACCCCGGACCCCAATTTAGGACCCCGGGACCCCAATTTAGGACCCCGGGACCCCAATTTGGGACCCCGGGACCCCAAATCAGAGCTCTGGGACCCCAAATCGGAACCCTGGGACCCCTTTTTGGGACCCCAGGACCCCAATTCGGGACTCGGGGACCCCAACTTAAGGCTCCAAGACCCCAAATTTGGGCTTGGGGACCCCAATTTGGGTCCTTGGGACCCCAAATCGGGACTCGGGGACCCCAATTTGGGACCTCAGGACCCCATTTTGAGACCCCCGGACCCGAATTTGAGACCCTGAGACCCCAATTTGGGACCCCGGGACCCCAAATCGGAGCTCTGGGACCCAAATCGGGACTCGGGGACCCCATTTTGAGACCCCAGACCCAAATTTGAGACCCCGGGACCCCAAATTTGAGACCCCAGGACCCCAAATTGAGACCCTGGACCCCAATTTAGGACCCCGGGACCCCAATTTAGGACCCCAGGACCCCAATTTGGGACCCCGGGACCCCAAATCAGAGCTCTGGGACCCAAATCGGGACTCGGGGACCCCATTTTGGGACCCCGGGACCCCATTTTGAGACCCCAAGACCCCAATTTGAGACCCCGAGACCCCAACTTGGGACCCCAGACCCCATTTTGGGACCCCGGACCCCAATTTGGGACCCCGAGACCCCAAATCGGAGCTCTGGGACCCAAATTCGGGACTCGGGGACCCCAATTTGAGACCCCAGGACCGCAATTTGAGACCCCGAGACCCCAATTTGGGACCCCAAGAGCCCAAATCGGAGCTCTGGGACCCAAATCGGGACTCGGGGACCCCATTTTGGGACCTCGGGACCCCAATTTGAGACCCCAAGACCCCATTTGAGACCCCGGGACCCCAATTTGAGACCCCAGCACCCAAATTTGAGACACCAGAACCCCAATTTGGGACCCTGGGACCCATTTTGGGACTCGGGGACCCCAATTTGAGACCCCAAGACCCCAATTTGAGACCCCAGCACCCCAATTTGAGACTCCCAGACCCAAATTTGAGACCCTGGGACCCAAATTTGAGACCCCAGACCCAAATTTGAGACCCCAGGACCCCAATTTGAGACCCCAGCACCCCAATTTGAGACTCCCAGACCCCATTTTCGACCCCCCCTTCCCTTCCCGGGGGTCTCACTGGTGTCCCCCCCTTTTCCCCCTCCAGCTCCAGCGGCCTCAGCCGCGACCCCGGCCCGGGGGGGACCCCCGGGGGCACTTTGGGCTCTCGGGGGGTGAAACGCAAACTTTACTCGGCCGTGCCCGGCCGGACGTTCCTGGCGGTGCGGCCGTACCAGGCTCAGGGCGAGGGCGAGCTGAGCCTCAGCAAGGGCGAGCGCATCAAGGGTTGGTCGGACAGCCTCGGAAATACCCCCAAACACCCCCAAAAATGGCCTGAAACACCCCCAAAAATCCTGGGAATGCACCTCGAAACAGCCCCAAAAACCGCCCAGAAACAGCCCAAAAAATCCCGGGAATGCACCCCGAAACAGCCCCAAAAAATGCTCCGAAACACCCCCAAAAATCCCGGGAATGCACCTCGAAACAGCCCCAAAAATCCCGGGAATGCACCTCGAAACAGCCCCAAAAATGCTGGGATCCTGCCCCAAAAAAACCCCAAAAATCCCGGGAATGCACCCCGAAACAGCCCCAAAAATCACCCCGAAACACCCCAAAAAATAACCCCAAACAGACCCAAAAATTCTGGGAATGAACTCCAAAATACCTCCAAAAAGTGCTCCGAAACAGCCCCAAAAATCCCGGGAATGCACCTCGAAACAGCCCCAAAAATGCCCCGAAACAGCCCCAAAAAATCCCGGGAATGCACCCCAAAATACCCCCAAAAATCCCGGGAATGCACCCCGAAACACCCCAAAAAATCCCGGGAATGCACCCCGAAACACCCCAAAATCATCCCGAAACAGCCCCAAAAATCCCGGGAATGCACCTCGAAACAGCCCCAAAAATCACCCCGAAACACCCCAAAAAATAACCCCAAACACCCCCAAAAAACGCCCAGAAACAGCCCCAAAAATTCTGGGAATGCACCTTGAAACAGCCCCAAAAATACCCCGAAACTCCCACAAAAATGCTGGGATCCTGCCACAAAACACCCCCAAAAATCCCGGGAATGCACCTCGAAACACCCCAAAAATGGCCCGAAACACCCCAAAAATCCTGGGAATGCACCTCAAAACAGCCCCAAAAATGGCCTGAAACACCCCCAAAAAATGCCCCGAAACACCCCCAAAAATCCTGGGAATGCACCTCGAAAGAGCCCCAAAAATGGCCCGAAACAGCCCCAAAAATGCTGGGATCCTGCCCCAAAAAAAACCCCAAAATCCCGGGAATGCACCTCGAAACAGCCCCAAAAAATGGCCTGAAACACCCCCGAAAATTCTGGGAATGCACCTCAAAATACCCCCAAAAATCCCGGGAATGCACCTCGAAACAGCCCCAAAAATGCTGGGATCCTGCCCCAAAAAAACCCCAAAAATCCCGGGAATGCACCCCAAAATACCCCCAAAAATGCCCCGAAACACCCCAAAAAATAACCCCAAACAGCCCCAAAAATTCTGGGAATGCACCTCGAAACACCCCCAAAAATGGCCCGAAACAGCCCCAAAAAAGGGCCTGAAACACCCCAAAAAATCCTGGGAATGCACCTCAAAACAGCCCCAAAAATCCCGGGAATGCACCTCAAAACAGCCCCAAAAATTCTGGGAATGCACCTCGAAACAGCCCCAAAAATGGCCCGAAACAGCCCCAAAAAATAACCCCAAAACAGCCCCAAAAATGGCCCGAAACAGCCCCAAAAATACCCCGAAACACCCCAAAAATGCCCCAAAACACCCCCAAAAATCCCGGGAATGCACCTCGAAACAGCCCCAAAAATGCCCAGAAACACCCCAAAAAATCCTGGGAATGCACCTCGAAACAGCCCCAAAAGTGCTGGGATCCTGCCCCAAAAAAACCCCAAAAATCCCGGGAATGCACCTCGAAACAGCCCCAAAAAATGGCCTGAAACACCCCCGAAAATTCTGGGAATGCACCTCGAAACAGCCCCAAAAATGGCCCGAAACAGCCCCAAAAATCCCGGGAATGCACCTCGAAACAGCCCCAAAAAATGGCCCGAAACACCCCAAAAAATCCCGGGAATGCACCTCGAAACAGCCCCAAAAATAACCCCAAACAGCCCCAAAAAATGCCCCGAAACACCCCAAAAAATCCTGGGAATGCACCTCGAAAGAGCCCCAAAAATGGCCCGAAACACCCCCAAAAAACCCGGGAATGCACCTCGAAACAGCCCCAAAAATCCCGGGAATGCACCTCGAAACAGCCCCAAAAATCACCCCGAAACAGCCCCAAAAAATGCCCCAAAACACCCCCAAAAATACTGGGATCCTGCCCCAAAAAAACCCAAAAATCCCGGGAATGCACCCCAAAACAGCTCCAAAAATGGCCCGAAACACCCCAAAAAATCCCGGGAATGCACCTCAAAACACCCCCAAAAATGCCCCGAAACACCCCAAAAAATGCCCCGAAACAGCCCCAAAAATCCTGGGAATGCACCTCAAAACAGCCCCAAAAATGGCCCGAAACACCCCAAAAAATCCCGGGATGGGGCCCCAAAAAAACCCCGAAAATCCCAGGAATGCACCCCAAAACAGCCCCAAAAAACGGCCCGAAACACCCCAAAAATCCCGGGAATGCACCTCGAAACAGCCCCAAAAATACTGGGAATGCACCTGGAAACAGCCCCAAAAATCCCGGGAATGCACCTCGAAACAGCCCCAAAAAATAACCCCAAACACCCCCAAAAAACGCCCAGAAACACCCCAAAAAATAACCCCAAACAGACCCAAAAATTCTGGGAATGAGCCCCAAAATACCTCCAAAAAATGCTCCGAAACACCCCCAAAAATCCCGGGAATGCACCTCGAAACAGCCCCAAAAATGCCCCGAAACAGCCCCAAAAATTCTGGGAATGCACCTCGAAACACCCCCAAAAATGGCCCGAAACACCCCCAAAAAAGGGCCTGAAACACCCCCAAAAAATCCCGGGAATGCACCTCGAAACAGCCCCAAAAATCCCGGGAATGCACCTCGAAACAGCCCCAAAAATCACCCCGAAACACCCCAAAAAATAACCCCAAACAGACCCAAAAATTCTGGGAATGAACCCCAAAATACCTCCAAAAAACGCCCAGAAACACCCCAAAAAATAACCCCAAACAGCCCCAAAAATTCTGGGAATGCACCTCGAAACAGCCCCAAAAATCACCCTGAAACACCCCAAAAAATCCCGGGAATGCACCTCGAAACAGCCCCAAAAATGGCCCGAAACACCCCAAAAAATCCCGGGAATGCACCTCGAAACAGCCCCAAAAATCATCCCGAAACAGCCCCAAAAATTTCCAAAAATCCCAGGATTCTGCCCCAAATAATTCCCCAAATTCCCGGGATTCTTCCCAAAAAAACCCCGAAAATCCTGGGATTCCCCTCCCAAAAAAACCCCAAAATTCCCGGGAATTTCACCCCAAAAATTCCGGGATTCCATTCCCAAAAAAACCCCAAAATTCCCAGGATTCTGCCCCAAAATTCCCGGGATTCTTCCCAAAAAAAACCCCAAAATTCCCGGGATTCTTCCCAAAAAAACCCCAAAATTCCCGGGATTTTGCCCCAAAAAAACCCCAAAATTCCCGGGAATTTCACCCCAAAAATTCCGGGATTCCATTCCTAAAAAACCCCAAAATTCCCGGGATCCTGCCCCCAAAAAACCCCCAAAATTCCCGGGATTCTGCCCCAAAAATCCCCCAAAATTCCCGGGATTTTGCCCCCCCAAAAACCCAAAATTCCCGGGATTTTGCCCCAAAAAAAACCCCAAAATCCCGGGAATTTCACCCCAAAAATTCCGGGATTCCCTTACCAAAAAAATCCCAAAAATCCCGGGAATTTCACCCCAAAAATTCCGGGATTCCATTCTTAAAAAAAAACCCCAAAATTCCCAGGATTCTTCCCCAAAATTCCCGGGATTCTTCCCAAAAAAACCCCAAAATTCCCGGGATTCTGCTCCAAAAAAACCCAAAATTCCCGGGATTCTGCCCCAAAAATCCCCAAAAATTCCGGGATTCCATTCCCAAAAAAACCCAAAAATCCCAGGATTCTGCCCCAAAATTCCCGGGATTCTTCCCAAAAAAACCCCAAAATTCCCGGGATTTTGCCCCAAAAATCCCCCAAAATTCCCGGGATTTTGCCCCAAAAAAACCCCAAAAATCCCGGAATTCTGTCCCTAAAAAAACCCCCAAAATTCCCGGAATTCTGCCCCAAAAATTCCCAAAATTCCGGGATTCCATTCCTAAAAAAACCCCAAAAAATCCCAAAAATTCCCAAAAATCTTTGGGGCCGTTTTTGGGTTTTTTGGGGAATTTGGGGCTTTCGGGGTTTTTTGTTTTTGGGGGGTGGGGATTTCTCATTTGGGGGAATTTTGGGGAATTTTGGGAATTTTGGGGTTTTTGAGTGGGATTTTTGGGATTTTTGGGATTTTTGGAGGGTTCTGAGTGGGAATTTTGGGATTTTTGGGATTTTTTGGGGGGTTCTGAGTGGGATTTTTGGGAATTTTGGGATTTTGGGGGTTCTGAGGGGGAATTTTGGGATTTTTGGGGGTTCTGAGAGAGGATTTTGGGGAATTTTGGGATTTTTGGGGGCCCTGAGAGAGGATTTTGGGATTTTTGGGATTTTTGGGGGGTTCTGAGTGGGAATTTTGGAGAATTTTGGGATTTTCAGGAGGTTCTGAGTGGGAATTTTGGGATTTTTGGGATTTTTGGGGGGTTCTGAGTGGGAATTTTGGGGAATTTTGGGATTTTTTGGGGGTTTTGAGTGGGAATTTCAGGATTTTTGGGATTTCTGACGGGAATTTTGGGATTTTTGGGATTTTTGGGGGTTCTGAGTGGGAATTTTGGGGAATTTTGGGATTTTTTGGGGTTCTGAGTGGGAATTTTGGGATTTTTGGAGGGTTCTGAGTGGGAATTTTGGGGAATTTTGGGAATTTTGGGATTTCTGAGGGAGGATTTTGGGATTTTTGGGATTTTTTGGGGGTTCTGAGTGGGAATTTTGAGGAATTTTGGGGTTTTTGAGTGGGATTTTTGGGATTTTTGGGATTTTTTGGGGGGTTTTGAGTGGGAATTTTGGGGAATTTTGGGATTTTTTGGGGGGTTCTGAGGGGGAATTTTGGGATTTTTGGGGGTTCTGAAGGAGGATTTTGGAGAATTTTGGGATTATTGGGGGTTCTGAGTGGGAATTTTGGGGAATTTTGGGATTTTTTGGGGGGTTCTGAGGGGGAATTTTGGGATTTTTGGGGGTTCTGAAGGAGGATTTTGGAGAATTTTGGGATTTTTGGGGGTTCTGAGTGAGAATTTTGGGAATTTCGGGATTTTTGGGGGTTCTGAGGGGGAATTTTGGGATTTTTGGGATTTTTTGGGGGTTCTGAGTGGGAATTTTGGGATTTTGGGGGGTTTTGAGTGGGAATTTTGGGGGGTTCTGAGTGGGAATTTTGGGAATTTTGGGATTTTTGGGGTTCTGAGGGAGGATTTTGGGGAATTTTGGGATTTTTGGGGGGTTCTGAGTGGGAATTTTGGGGATTTTTGGGATTTTTGGGGGGTTCTGAGTGGGAATTTTGGGGATTTTTGGGATTTTTGGGGGTTCTGAGAGAGGATTTTTGGGATTTTTGGGATTTTTGGGATTTTTGGGGGTTCTGAGTGGGAATTTTGGGAATTTTGGGGGGTTCCAAGAGGGGATTTTGAGAAATTTTGGGATTTTGGGGGTTCTGAGTGGGAATTTTGAGGAATTTTGGGATTTTGGGGGGTTCTGAGGGAGGATTTTGGGATTTTTGGGATTTTTGGGGTTTTGAGTGGGAATTTTGGGGTTTTTGGGATTTTTGGGGGGTTTTGAGTGGGAATTTTGGGGAATTTTGGGATTTTTGGGGGTTCTGAGTGGGAATTTTAGGATTTTTGGGATTTTGGGGGTTTTGAGTGGGAATTTTGGGATTTTTTGGGGTTTTTGAGGGGGAATTTTGGGATTTTTGGGGTTTTTTGGGGGGTTCTGAGGGGGAATTTTGGGATTTTTTGGGATCTTTTGGGGGTTCTGAGAGAGGATTTTGGGATTTTTGGGATTTTTGGGATTTTTGGGGGGTTCTGAGTGGGAATTTTGGGATTTTTTTGGGGTTTTTGGGTTGGTTTTGGGATTTTTGGGATTTTTGGGGGTTTTGAGTGGGAATTTTGGGAATTTTGGGATTTTTTGGGATTTCTGAGGGGGAATTTTGGGATTTTTGGGATTTTTGGGGGTTCTGAGGGGGAATTTTGGGAATTTTGGGATTTTGGGGGGGTTTTGAGTGGGAATTTTGAGGAATTTTGGGATTTTTGGAGGGTTCTGAGGGAGGATTTTGGGGAATTTTGGGATTTTTGGGAGTCCTGAGAGAGGATTTTGGGATTTTTGGGATTTTTTGGGGGGTTCTGAGGGAGGATTTTGGGATTTTGGGGGGGTTCTGAGTGGGATTTTTGGGATTTTTGGAGGGTTCTGAGTGGGAATTTTGGGGAATTTTGGGATTTTCAGGAGGTTCTGAGTGGGAATTTTGGGATTTTTGGGATGTTCTGAAGGAGGATTTTGGGGAATTTTGGGATTTTTTGGGGTTCTGAGTGGGAATTTTGGGAATTTTGGGGGGTTCCGAGAGGGGATTTTGGGGAATTTCGGGATTTTGGGGGTATTTTGAGTGGGAATTTCGGGATTTTTGGGGTTTTTGAGTGGGAATTTTGGGTTGGATTTGGGATTTTTGGGGGGTTTTGAGTGGGAATTTTGAGGAATTTTGGGTTTTTGGGGGGTTCTGAGTGGGAATTTTGGGTTGGATTTGGGATTTTTGGGGGGTTTTGAGTGGGAATTTCGGGAATTTCGGGATTTTTGGGGGGTTTTGAGTGGGAATTTCGGGATTTTTCGGGATTTTTGAGTGGGAATTTCGGGATTTTCGGGTTTTTGGGGTGTCTCTGATTTTTGGGGTCCCCCCGCAGTGCTGAGCGTGGGCGAGGGGGGATTTTGGGTTGGATTTGGGATTTTGGGGGGTTTTGAGTGGGAATTTTGGGGTTTTGGGATTTTGGGGGGGTTCTGAAGGGGGATTTTGGGGTTTTGGGGGATTCCAAAGGGGGATTTTGGGATTTTGGGGGGGTTTTGAGTGGGAATTTCGGGATTTTTGGGGGTTCTGAGGGGGGATTTTGGTATTTTTGTCAGGTTTTGAGTGGGAATTTCGGGAATTTCGGGATTTTGGGGGGTTTTGAGTGGGAATTTCGGGTTTTTGGGGGGTTTTGAGTGGGACTTTCGGGATTTTTGGGGTATTTTGAGTGGGAATTTCGGGATTTTGGGGGGTTCTGAGTGGGAATTTCGGGATTTTGGGGGGTTCTGAGTGGAAATTTTGGGATTTTGGGGGATTCTGAGGGAGGATTTGGGGTTTTTTGGGTTGGTTTTGGGATTATTGGGGGTTTTGACTGGAAATTTTGTGGAATTTTGGGATTTTTTGGGGGGTTTTGAGTGGGAATTTTGGGATTTTGGGGGGTTCTGAGGGAGGATTTTGGGGAATTTCGGGATTTTTGGGGGGTTTTGAGTGGGAATTTCGGGATTTTTGGGGGTTTCTGAGAGGGAATTTTAGGATTTTTGGGGGTTTTGAGTGGGAATTTTGGGATTTTTGGGGGGTTCTGAGGGAGGATTTTAGGGAATTTTGGGATTTTTGGGGGGTTTTGAGTGGGAATTTCGGGATTTTGGGGGGTTCTGAGTGGGAATTTCGGGAATTTCGGGATTTTTGGGGTATTTTGAGTGGGGATTTCGGGATTTTTGGGGGTTTTGAGTGGGAATTTTGGGAATTTCAGGATTTTTGGGGGAGTTTTGAGTGGGAATTTCGGGATTTTTGGGGTATTTTGAGTGGGAATTTCGGGATTTTTGGGGTATTTTGAGTGGGAATTTCGGGATTTTTGGGCGTTTTGAGTGGGAATTTCGGGATTTTCGGGTTTTTGGGGTGTCTCTGATTTTTGGGGTCCCCCCGCAGTGCTGAGCGTGGGCAAGGGGGGATTTTGGGTTGGATTTGGGATTTTTGGGGGGTTCTGAGTGGGAATTTTGGGGAATTTCGGGATTTTTGGGGGTTTTGAGTGGGAATTTTGGTATTTTTGGCAGGTTTTGAGTGGGAATTTCGGGAATTTTGGGATTTTGGGGGTTCTGAGTGGGAATTTTGGGATTTTGGGGGGGTTCTGAGTGGGAATTTCGGGATTTTGGGGGGTTCTGAGTGGAAATTTTGGGATTTTGGGGGATTCTGAGGGAGGATTTGGGGGTTTTTGGGTTGGTTTTGGGATTATTGGGGGTTTTGAGTGGGAATTTTGGGGAATTTTGGGATTTTTGGGGGGTTTTGAGTGGGAATTTTGGGATTTTGGGGGGTTCTGAGGGAGGATTTTGGGGAATTTTTGGATTTTTGGGGGGTTTTGAGTGGGAATTTTGGGATTTTGGGGGATTCTGAGGGAGGATTTGGGGGTTTTTGGGTTGGTTTTGGGATTATTGGGGGTTTTGAGTGGGAATTTCGGGATTTTTGGGATTTTGGGGGGGTTCTGAGGGAGGATTTTGGGGAATTTTGGGATTTTGGGGGCTTCTGAGTGGGAATTTTGGGTTGGTTTTGGGATTTTTGGGGGTTCTGAGGGGGAATTTTGGGGTTTTGAGTGGGAATTTCGGGATTTTGGGGGAGTTTTGAGTGGGAATTTTGGGATTTTGGGGGGTTTTGAGTGGGAATTTCGGGATTTTTGAGGGGTTTTGAGTGGAAATTTCGGGATTTTGGGGTATTTTGAGTGGGAATTTCGGGATTTTTGGGGGTTTTGAGTGGGAATTTCGGGATTTTTGGGGGGTTCTGAGTGGGAATTTCGGGATTTTCGGGTTTTTGGGGTGTCTCTGATTTTTGGGGTCCCCCTGCAGTGCTGAGCGTGGGCGAGGGGGGATTTTGGGAGGGCCAGGCCCGAGGCCGGGTCGGGTGGTTCCCGTCCGAGTGCGTGGAGGAGGTTCCGCCCCGGACCCCCGAGGGAAAGACAGGTACCCCAAAAACCCTCCTGTACCCCAAAAATTAACCCTGGAACCCCAAAATCAACCCTGGAACCCCAAAAACCCTCCCTGGAACCCCAAAAATCACCCCTGGAACCCCCAAAAATCACCCCTGGAACCCCAAAATCACCCCTGGAACCCCAAAAATCACCCCTGGAACCCCCAAAATCAGCCCTGGAACCCCCAAAATCCCCCCTGGAACCCCAAAATTACCCCTGGAACCCCCAAAATTACCCCTGGAACCCCAAAAACCCTCCCTGGAACCCCAAAATCAGCCCTGGAACCCCAAAAATCACCCCTGGAACCCCCAAAATCACCCCTGAAACCCCCAAAAATCACCCCTGGAACCCCAAAATCAACCCTGGAACCCCCAAAACCCCTCCTGGAACCCCCAAAATCAACCCTGGAACCCCCAAAAACCCTCCTGTACCCCAAAAATTAACCCTGGAGCCCCAAAATTAACCCTGGAACCCCAAAAATCAACCCTGGAACCCCAAAATTAACCCTGGAACCCCAAAAACCCTCCCTGGAACCCCAAAAACCCTCCGGGATCCCCCAAATCACCCCTGTAACCCCAAAATCACCCCTGGAACCCCAAAATTAACCCTGGAACCCCAAAATCACCCCTGGAACCCCCAAAAATCACCCCTGGAACCCCCAAAATCAACCCTGGAACCCCAAAAACCCTCCCTGGAACCCCAAAATTAACCCTGGAACCCCAAAATTAACCCTGGAACCCCAAAAACCCTCCCTGGAACCCCCAAAACCACCCCTGGAACCCCAAAAACCCTCCTGTACCCCAAAATCACCCCTGGAACCCCCAAAATCACCCCTGGAACCCCAAAAACCCTCCTGGAACCCCAAAAACCCTCCTGGAACCCCAAAAATCAGCCCTGGAACCCCAAAATCACCCCTGGAACCCCAAAAACCCTCCCTGTACTCCAAAAATTAACCCTGGAACCCCAAAATCACCCCTGGAACCCCAAAAACAGCTCTGGAACCCCAAAATCACCCCTGGAACCCCCAAAAACCCTCCCTGGAACCCCAAAATCACCCCTGGAACCCCAAAAACCCTCCCTGGAACCCCAAAATCACCCCTGGAACCCCAAAATCACCCCTGGAACCCCAAAATCACCCCTGGAACCCCCAAAATCACCCCTGGAACCCCCAAAATCAGCCCTGGAACCCCAAAAACCCTCCCTGGAACCCCAAAAATCAGCCCTGGAACCCCCAAATCACTCCTGGAACCCCCAAAATCACCCCTGGAACCCCAAAATTAACCCTGGAACCCCAAAAACCCTCCTGGAACCCCAAAAACCCTCCTGGAACCCCAAAAATCAGCCCTGGAACCCCAAAATCACCCCTGGAACCCCAAAAATTAACCCTGGAACCCCAAAAACCCTCCCTGTACTCCAAAAATTAACCCTGGAACCCCAAAATCACCCCTGGAACCCCAAAAACAGCTCTGGAACCCCAAAATCACCCCTGGAACCCCCAAAAACCCTCCCTGGAACCCCAAAATCACCCCTGGAACCCCAAAAACCCTCCCTGGAACCCCAAAATCACCCCTGGAACCCCAAAATCACCCCTGGAACCCCAAAATCACCCCTGGAACCCCCAAAATCACCCCTGGAACCCCCAAAAATCAACCCTGGAACCCCAAAAACCCTCCCTGGAACCCCAAAATTAACCCTGGAACCCCAAAAACCCTCCTGGAACCCCAAAAATCAGCCCTGGAACCCCAAAATCACCCCTGGAACCCCCAAAATCAGCCCTGGAACCCCCAAAATCAACCCTGGAACCCCAAAATTAACCCTGGAACCCCCAAAATCACCCCTGGAACCGTCAAAATCACCCCTGGAACCCCAAAATCACCCCTGGAACCCCAAAAATCAGCCCTGGAACCCCAAAAACCCTCCCTGAACCCCAAAAATTAACCCTGTACCCCAAAATTAACCCTGGAACCCCAAAAACCCTCCTGGAACCCTAAAATCACCCCTGGAACCCCCAAAATCACCCCTGGAACCCCAAAATTAACCCTGGAACCCCCAAAATTAACCCTGGAACCCCAAAAACCCTCCCTGGAACCCCCAAAATCAGCTTTGGAACCCCAAAATCACCCCTGGAACCCCAAAAATCCTCCCTGTACCCCAAAAATTAACCCTGGAACCCCCAAAATCACCCCTGGAACCCCAAAATCACCCCTGGAACCCCAAAAATCAGCCCTGGAACCCCAAAAACCCTCCCTGGAACCCCAAAATCACCCTGGAACCCCAAAATCACCCCTGGAACCCCAAAAATCCCAAATTTCCCAAATTCCCCTCAACCCCCCCCAATCCCCCGAAAACCTCAGATCCCAAAAACCCCAAAATTCCCCAAATTTCCCCCAAAATCCCCCCCAAAAACCCCAAAAAATCCCCAAAAATCCTCCAAAAATATCCCAAAACCCCCAAAAATCCCCAAAAATCCCCAAAATCCCAAATTCCTCAACCCCTCCTGAACCCCTATGACCCCAAAAATCCCCAAACCCCCAAAATTCCCAAAAATTCCCCCCAAAAATCCCAAAATTCCCCAAAAATCCCCCAAAATCCAAAAAATTATCCAAAAAAATCCCCAAAAACCCAAAAAAACCCCAAAATCCCCTGAAAAATCCCCAAAATCCCAAATCCCTCAACCCCACAAACCCCAAAAATCCCAAAAAACCCCAAAATTCCCCAAATTTCCCCCCAAAATCCCCCCAAAATCCCCCAAAATTACCAAAAAAATACCAAAAATACAAAAAAAAACCCAAAAAACCCAAAAAATCCCAAAATTCCCCCCAAAAACCCCAAAATTCCCAAAATTCCCCCCAAAATTCCCCAAAATTAAAAAAAAAAATCCCCAAAAAATCCAAAAAATCCCCAAAAAAATCCCCCAAAAAACCCCAAAAAATCCCCAAAAATCCTCAAAAAAAATCCCAAAAAACCCCAAAAAATCCCAAAAATCCCCAAAACCCCAAAATTCCCAAAATTCCCCCCAAAATTCCCCCCAAAATCCCCCAAAATTAAAAAAAAAATCCCCAAAAAATCCAAAAAAATCCCCAAAAAATCCCCCAAAAAACCCCAAAAAATCCCCAAAAATCCTCCAAAAAAATCCCAAAAAATCCCAAAAATCCCCTCAAAAAGCCCAAAAATCCCCAAATTCCCCAAATTTCCCCCAAAAATCCCGAATTTCCCCCAAAATCCCCCCAAAATCCCCCAAAAAACCCCAAAATTCCCAAAATTCCCCAAAAAAATCCCCCAAAAATCCCAAAAATCCCAAAATTCCCCCCAAAATCCCCAAAAAACCCCAAAATTCCCAAAACTCCCCCCAAAATTCCCCCCAAAATTAAAAAAAAATCCCCAAAAAATCCAAAAAATCCCCAAAAAAATCCCCAAAAAAATCCCAAAAAACCCCAAAAAATCCCAAAAATCCAAAAAAATCCCCCAAAAAATCCAAAAAATTCCCAAAATTCCCCCCAAAATCCCCCAAAATTAAAAAAAAAATCCCCAAAAAATCCCAAAAAATCCCCAAAAAAATTCCCCAAAAAACCCCAAAAAATCCCCAAAAGTCCTCAAAAAAAAATCCCAAAAAACCCCCAAAAATCCCAAAAATCCCCAAAAAATCCCAAAATTCCCCAAATTTCCCCAAAAAATCCCGAATTTCCCCCAAAATCCCCCCAAAATCGCCCAAAATTAAAAAAAAAATCCCCAAAAAATCCAAAAAAATCCCCAAAAAATCCCCAAAAAATCCCTAAAATCCCCCAAAATCCCCCAAAAACCCCAAAATTCCCAAAATTCCCCCAAAATCCCCCAAAATTAAAAAAATAATCCCCAAAAAATCCCAAAAAACCCCAAAAATCCCCCAACAAACCACAAAAATCCCCAAAAATCCCAAAATTCCCCAAATTTCCCCCAAAATCCCGAATTTCCCCCAAAATTCCCCAAAAATCCCCCCAAAAATCCCAAAATTCCCAAAAAAATCCCCCAAAAAATCCCCCAAAAAAACCCCAAAATCCCAAAAATCCCAAATCCCTCAACCCCTCCCGAACCCCTCAGACCCCAAAAACCCCAAAATTCCCCAAAATTCCCCCAAAATCCCCTCAAAAATCCCAAAAATTCCCCCAAAATCCCCCAAAATTCCCCCCAAAATCCCCCAAAATTCAAAAAAAAATCCCCAAAAAATCCCCCAAAAATCCCAAAAATCCCCAAAAATCCCAAAAAATCCCCAAAAAATCCCAAAAATCCCAAATTTCCCCCCAAAATTCCTCCCAAAATCCCCCAAAATTAAAAAAAAATCCAAAAAAAATCCAAAAAATCCCAAAAAAATCCCCAAAAAATCCCCCAAAAATTCCCCAAAAAACCCCAAAAAATCCCCAAAAAACCCAAAATCCCCCCAAATTCTCCCCAAAAACCCCAAAATTCCCAAAATTCCCCCCAAAATCCCCAAAAAAACCCCAAAATTCCCCCCAAAATTCCCCCCAAAATTAAAAAAAAAATCCCCAAAAAATCCAAAAAAATCCCCAAAAAATCCCCCAAAAAACCCCAAAAAATCCCCCAAAAAATCCCCAAAAATCCCCAAAATCCCAAAATTCCCCCAAAATCCCCTCAAAAACCCCAAAATTCCCAAAATTCCCCCCAAAATCCCCCAAAATTAAAAAATAAATCCCAAAAAAATCCCAAAAAATCCCAAAAAAATCCCAAAAAATCCCCAAAAAATCCCCAAAAAATCCCCAAAAATCCCAAAAAATCCCAAAAAACCCCAAAAAATCCCAAAAACCCCAAAATTCCCCAAATTTCCCCCAAAATTCCCCAAATTTCCCCCAAAATTCCCGAATTTCCCCCCAGAGTCGCGCAGTGACAAAGCCAAGCGCCTGTTCCGTCACTACACCGTGGGATCCTACGACAGCTTCGACGCCCCCAGGTGAGACCCCAAAATTCCCAAAATCTCCCCAAAATATTCCCAAAAATCCCAAAATTCCCAAAAAATTCCAGCCTGAATTTTTCCCAAATTTTCCGTCCCAAAAAATTAAAAAATGTGGCAAAAATTGGAAAAAAAACCCAAATTTGAGCTCTAAAAAATCCCAAAATTCCCCAAATTTCCCCCAAAATTCCCAGAATTCCCAAAAAATTCCAGCCGGAATTTTTCCCAAATTTTCTGTCCCAAAAAAACCCCAAAAAATTAAAAAATGAGGCAAAAATTGGAAAAAAAACCCAAATTTGAGCTCTAAAAAATCCCAAAATTCCCCCCAAAATTCCCAAAATTCCCAAAAAATTCCCTCCTGAATTTTTCCCAAATTTTCCGTCCCAAAAAACCCCCAAAAATTTAAAATAATGTGGAAAAAATTGGAAAAAAACCCCAAATTTGAGCTCTAAAAAATCCCAAAATTCCCCAAATTTCCCCCAAAATTCCCAAAATTCCCAAAAAATTCCAGCCTGAATTTTTCCCAAATTTTCTGTCCCAAAAAACCCCAAAAAAAGTTAAAAATGGGGCAAAAATTGGAAAAAAAACCCAAATTTGAGCTCAAAAAAATCCCAAATTTCCCCAAATTCCCCCCAAAATTCCCAAAATGCCCAAAAAATTCCAGCCTGAATTTTTCCCAAATTTTCTGTCCCAAAAAACCCCAAAAAATTTAAAATAATGTGGAAAAAATTGGAAAAAAAACCCCAAATTTGAGCTCTAAAAATTCCCAAAATTCCCAAAATTCCCAAAAAATTCCCGAGTTTTTCATGGATTTTCCCCAAATTGCTCTAAAATCACCCAAATTTGCCCCAAATTTGCACCAAATCCTCCAAATTTCACCAAAATCCGCCCAAAATCGGCTTCAAGTTCAACTCAGAACCCCCAAAAATCCCCCAAATTCCCCCAAAATTCCAGAAATTCCCCCAAAATTCCCCAAATTCCCCCAAATCTCCCCAAAATTCCCCAAATTCCTCCTGAATTCCCCCCAAATTTCTCAAATTCTCCCCAAAATCACCCAAAATTCTCCCAAATTCCTCAAATTCCCCAAAATTTCCCAAAATCCCCCCCAGATCCCCCCAAAATTCCCCCAAAATTCCCTCAAAATTCCCCCAGAATTCCCCAAATCCCCCAAAATTCCCCAAAATTCTCCAAAATTCCCTCAAAATTCCCAAAATTCCCTCAAAATTCCCCTAAAATTTCAACAATTCCCCCAAAATCCCCCCAAAATTCCCCAAAATCCCCCAAAATTCCCTCAAAATTTCCCAAATTCCCCCAAAATCCCCCCCAAATTCCCCCAAATTCCCCCAAAATCCCCTGATTCCCCCAAATTCCCCCAAAATTCCCAAAATTTCCCAAAATCCCCCCAAAATCCCCCCAGATCCCCCCAAAATTCCCCAATTTCCCCAAATTCCCTCAAAATCCCCCAAAATTTCAACAATTCCCCCAAAATCGCCCCAAATTCCCCAAAATTCCCAAATTATCCCAAAATCCCCCCAAAATCCCCCAAAATCCCCCCCAAATTTCCCAAATCCCCCCCAAATCTTCCCAAAATTCTCCCCAAATCCCCCAAATCCCCCGAAATTCCCCAAAATTTTCCAAAATCCCCTCCAAAATTCCCCAAATTCTCCCAAATCCCCCCAAAATCCCCCAAATGCCCCAAATTCCCCCCAAAATTCCCAAAATTCCCAAAATTCCCAAAATCCCCCCAAAATCTCCCCAAATTCCCACCCCCCCCCCCAAAATCTCCTCTCCCCGCGGGTGGGGGAGGGGCACAGGGTGGGGGGGGTGGGGGAGGGGCGCCCCCCGGGGCCTGGCCCGGTTTGGGATCCCCTCCCCCCTCCCCCCTTCCCCTTCCCCCTCCTTTGGGACCCCCCCTGACCCCTCCCCCCCGCCCCTCCCCCCCTTCAATATCCCCTCCCCCCCGCCCCTCCCCCCTCCTTGGGGACCCCCCGACCCCTCCCCCCCCTCCCCTCCCCCCCCGCCCCTCCCCCCTCCTTTGGGACCCCCCGGCCCCTCCCCCCCGGCCCCTCCCCTCTCCCCCCCCCAATGTCCCCTCCCCCCTCCTTGGGGACCCCCCTGCCCCTCCCCCCCGCCCCTCCCCCCCCTCAATGTCCCCTCCCCCACCCTTGGGACCCCCCCCGACCCCTCCCCCCCGCCCCTCCCCCCCCTCCGGTGACCCCCCCCCCGACCCCTCCCCCCTCCCCCTCAATGGCCCCTCCCCCCCCAATGTCCCCTCCCCCTCCCCCCCCTTGGGGACCCCCCTGACCCCTCCCCCCTCCCCCCAGCCCCTCCCCCCCTCAATGTCCCCTCCCCCCCAATGTCCCCTCCCCCTCCCCCCCGGGGACCCCCCTGACCCCTCCCCCCTCCCCCCCCGCCCCTCCCCCCCCCGGGGACCCCCCCCGGCCCCTCCCCCCCCGCCCCTCCCCCCCCGCTCTGTTCCGGGGCCGCAGGAGCTCGGGGGGGGCTCGGATGGGGCCGCAGGAGCCGGGGTGAGTGGGGGAGGGGAGAGGGGGGATTTGGGGGGAATTCCGGGGATTTTGGGGAAATTTGGGGGATTTTGGGGTGAATTTGGGGGATTTTGGGGAAATTTGGGGGCAGATTTGGGGGGATTTGGGTTAAATTTGGGGGAGATTTGGGGGGGCTTTGGGGAATTTGAGGTGAATTTGGGGGGATTTGGGGTAAATTTGGGGCAGATTTGGGGGGATCTCGGGTGAATTTGGGGGATTTTGGGGAAATTTGGGGGGATTTGGGGCAGTTTTGGGGGGATTTGGGGGAGATTTGGGGGAGATTTGGGGGTGAATTTGGGTGAATTTGGGGGGGATTTGGAATTTTGGGGGGGATTTGGGGTAAATTTGGGGGATTTGGAACAAATTTGGGGCAATTTTGGGGCAGTTTTGGGAGATTTGGGGCAGATTTGGGGGGATTTGGGGCAATTTTGGGGCAGATTTGGGGCAGATTTGGGGGAATTTGGGGTAAATTTGGGGGAGATTTGGGGGGAATTGGAATAAATTTGGGGGGATTTGGGTAAATTTGGGGGAGATTTGGGGGGACTTTGGGGGATTTGGGGGGAATTCTGGGGATTTTGGGGAAATCTGGGGGGATTTGGGGCAGATTTAGAGGGGTTTTGGGGGGATTTGGGGTAAATTTGGGGGGATTTGGGGCAGATTTTGGGGGCATTTTGGGCAATTTTGGGTAAATTTGGTGGGATTTGGGGCAGATTTAGGGGAGATTTGGGGGGATTTGGGGTAAATTTGGGGTGAATTTGGGGGATTTTGGGGCAGATTTGGGGGGATTTGGGGGGTGAATTTGGGGGACTTTGGGGCAGTTTTGGGATTTTGGGGGGGATTTGGGGGATTTTGGGGGACATTTGGGGAGGATTTGGGGCAGTTTTGGAATTTTGGGGTGAATTTGGGGCAGTTTTGGGGCAGTTTTGGGGCAGATTTGGGGCAGATTTAGGGGGGTTTGGGGGGGATTTGGGGAAATTTGGGGGGATTTGGGGCAGTTTTGGGGAAATTTGAGGGGATTTTGTGTAAATTTGGGGAGATTTGGGGCAATTTCGGAATTTTGCGGGAGATCTGGGGGGATTTTGGGGGGATTTGGGGTAAATTTGGGGGGATTTGGGGCAGTCTGGGGAGAGATTTGGGGGGATTTAGGGCAAATTTGGGGAAATTTGGGGCAGTTTTGGAATTTTGGGAGAGATTTGGGGGGATTTGGGGCAAATTTGGGGAAATTTGGGGCAGTTTTGGAATTTTGGGGGGAATTTGGGGCCAATCTGAGAAGATTTGGTGCAGATTTGGGGGAAAATTTGAGGCTGATTTGGAATTTTGGAGGAAATTTGGGGAAATTTGGGGCAGTTTTGGGGAGATTTGGAATTTTGGGGGAGATTTGGGGCAAATTTGGAATTTTGGGGCAGTTTTGGGGCCAATCTGAGAAGATTTGGTGCAGATTTGGGGCAGATTTATGGAAATTTGGGGCTGATTTGGGGGAATTTGGGGAGATTTGGGGCTGATTTGGAATTTTGGAGCAGTTTTGGGAAGATTTGGGGCAGTTTTGGGGCTGATTTGGGACCAATTTGGAGCCGATTTGGGGCAATTTTGGAATTTTGGGGAAATTTTGGGGCAGTTTCAGAATTTTGGGGTCGATTTGCGGCAGTTTTAGATTTTTTGGGGGCAATTTTGGAATTTTGGGGCATTTTTGGGGCTGATTTGGAGCCGATTTGGGGCAGATTTGGAATTTTGGGGCATTTTTGGAGCTGATTTGGGACCAATTCGGGGCAATTTTGGGGCACTTTTGACACAATTTTAGAATTTTGGAGCCGATTTTGGGCAATTTTGGAATTTTGGAGCCGATTTGGGGCAGATTTGGAATTTTGGAGCAGTTTTGGGTCATTTTTGTAATTTTGGGACAGTTTGGAGCCGACTTGGGACCAATTCGGGGCAGTTTTGGGGCAGATTTGGGGGAATTTGTTGCAGTTTTGGGGCAGTTTTGGAATTTTGAGGCATTTTTGGAGTGGATTTGGGGCAGATTTTGAATTTTGGAGCCGATTTGGGGCAGTTTTGGGGTGGATTAGGGGCAGATTTTGAATTTTGGGGCCGTTTTGGGGGAGTTTTTGAATTTTGGGGAAGTTTTGGAGCCAATTTGGGGCAGATTTGGGAATTTTGGGGAAGATTTGGGGCAGAATTTTGGAGTTTTGGAGCCAATTTGGGGCAGATTTTGAATTTTGGGGCAGATTTGGAATTTTGGGTCAGTTTTGGAATTTTGGGGCAGTTTTGGAGCTGATTTGGGGCAGATTTGGGAATTTTGGAGCAAATTTGGGGCAGATTTGGGAATTTTGGGGCATTTTTGGGGCAGATTTGGGGCAGATTTGGGGCAGATTTGGGAATTTTGGAGCCGATTTGGGGCAGATTTGGGGGAATTTGTTGCAGTTTTGGGGCAGATTTGGAATTTTTGGGGCAGATTTGGAATTTTGGGGTCGATTTGGGGGCAGATTTGCAGCAGTTTCAGATTTTTTGGGCAGTTTTGGGGCAGTTTTGGAATTTTGGGGCATTTTTGGAGTGGATTTGGGGCAGATTTGGAATTTTGGGGCAGTTTTGGAGCCAATTTGGGGCAGTTTTGGGAATTTTGGGGCAGATTTGGGAATTTTGGAGCATTTTTGGTGCTGATTTGGGACCAATTTGGAGCAGTTTTGGGGGAGTTTTTGAATTTTGGGGCAGTTTTGGAGCCAATTTGGGGCAGATTTGGGAATTTTGGGGCAGATTTGGGAATTTTGGAGCAAATTTGAGGCAGATTTTGAATTTTGGGTCAGTTTTGGGGCAGTTTTGGAATTTTGGGGCCAATTTGAGGCAGTTTTGGGGTGGATTTGGGGCTGGTTTTGAATTTTGAGGCAGTTTTGGGGGAGTTTTGGAATTCTGGGGCAGTTTTGGAGCCAATTTGGGGCAGATTTGGGAATTTTGGTGAAGATTTGGGGCAGAATTTTGGAGTTTTGGAGCCAATTTGGGGCAGATTTTGAATTTTGGGTCAGTTTTGGAATTTTGGGGCAGTTTTGGGTCAGTTTTGGAATTTTGGGGCAGTTTTGGAGCTGATTTGGGGCAGATTTGGGAATTTTGGAGCAAATTTGGGGCAGATTTGGAGTTTTGGAGCCAATTTGGGGCAGTTTTTGGGTGGATTTGGGGCAGATTTTGAATTTTGGGGCAGTTTTGGGTCAGTTTTGGAATTTTGGAGCAGTTTTGGAGCCAATTTGGGGCAGTTTTTGGGTGGATTTGGGGCAGATTTTGAATTTTGGGGCATTTTTGGGGCAGTTTTGGAGCAGTTTTGGAATTTTGGGGCATTTTTGGAGCTGATTTGGGGCAGATTTGGGAATTTTGGAGCTGATTTGGGGCAGATTTGGAATTTTGGGGCATTTTTGGGGCAGTTTTGGGGTGGATTAGGGGCAGATTTGGAATTTTGGGGCATTTTTGGGGCAGTTTTGGAGCAGTTTTGGAATTTTGGGGCATTTTTGGAGCTGATTTGGGGCAGATTTGGGAATTTTGGAGCAAATTTGAGGCAGATTTTGAATTTTGGGGCAGTTTTGGGGCAGTTTTGGAATTTTGGGGCATTTTTGGGGCGGATTTGGGGCAGATTTGGGAATTTTGGAGCTGATTTGGGGCAGATTTGGGAATTTTGGGGAAGATTTGGGGCAGAATTTTGGAGTTTTGGAGCCAATTTGGGGCAGATTTGGGAATTTTGGAGCTGATTTGGGGCAGATTTTGAATTTTGGGGCATTTTTGGGGCAGATTTGGAGCAGTTTTGAATTTTGGGGCAGTTTTGGAGCCAATTTGGGGCAGATTTGGGAATTTTGGGGCATTTTTGGAGCTGATTTGGGGCAGATTTGGGAATTTTGGGGCATTTTGGGGGGGATTTGGGGCAGTTTTGGGGCTGGGGGTGCTGGACTGGGATGAACTGGGATAAACTGGGAGGGACTGGGATGGACTGGGATTGAACTGGGATTGAACTGGGAGGGACTGGGATGGACTGGGAGGGACTGGGAGGGACTGGGATTGAACTGGGATTGAACTGGGATGGACTGGGATGAACTGGGAGGGGACTGGATCACACTGGGAGCTGTACTGGTGTGTACTGGTGCTGTACTGGGAGCGGGAACTGCCCTTGGTCCTTGTGCTCCTCCCGTCCCAGTTCATCCCAGTTCCATCCCAGTTCATCCCAGTATAACCCCAGTCCCTCCCAGTTCATCCCAGTCCCTCCCAGTTCATCCCAGTTCATCCCAGTTCATCCCAGTCCATCCCAGTTCATCCCAGTCCATTCCAGTCCCTCCCAGTTCATCCCAGTCCCTCCCAGTTCATCCCAGTTCATCCCAGTTCAACCCCAGTTCAATCCCAGTTCAATCCCAGTTCATCCCAGTTCATCCCAGTTCAATCCCAGCTCAATCCCAGTTCATCCCAGTTCAACCCCAGTCCATCCCAGTTCATCCCAGTCCATCCCAGTCCCTCCCAATTCCATCCCAGTTCAATCCCAGTTCATCCCAGTTCAATCCCAGTTCAATCCCAGTTCATCCCAGTCCATCCCAGTTCATCCCAGTCCCTCCCAGTTCATCCCAGTTCATCCCAGTTCATCCCAGTTCAATCCCAGTTCAATCCCAGTTCATCCCAGTTCAATCCCAGTTCAGCCCAGTTCAATCCCAGTTCAATCCCAGTTCATCCCAGTTCATCCCCAGTTCAATCCCAGTTCAATCCCAGTTCATCCCAGTTCATCCCCAGTTCAATCCCAGTTCATCCCAGTTCATCCCAGTTCAATCCCAGTTCCCCCCCAATCCCATCCCAGTCTCTCCCAGTTCAATCCCAGTCTCTCCCAGTCCCGTACTGGTCCCGCTCCAGTTCTCGCTCCGCGGCCCCTCCCCCCTCCCCAAATCCTCCCAGTATCCCCAGTATCCCCCCCCAAATCCTCCCAGTATCCCCAGTATCCCCCTCCCCAAATCCTCCCAGTATCCCCAGTATTCCCAGTATCCCCAAATCCTCCCAGTATCCCCAGTATCCCCAGATCCTCCCAGTATCCCCAGTATCCCCTCCCCAAATCCTCCCAGTATCCCCAGTATCCCCCTCCCCAAATTCCCCCAGTATTCCCAGTATCCCCCTCCCCAAATCCTCCCAGTATCCCCCCCAAATCCTCCCAGTATCCCCAGTATCCCCTCCCCAAATTCCCCCAGTATCCCCAGTATCCCCAAATCCTCCCAGTATCCCCAGTATCCCTCCCCAAATCCTCCCAGTATCCCCAGTATCCCCAGTATCCCCAGTATCCCCAGTATCCCCAGTATCCCCCCAAATCCTCCCAGTATCCCCAGTATCCCCCTCCCCAAATCCTCCCAGTATCCCCAGTATCCCCCTCCCCAATTCCTGCGCCCCCTCCCCAATTCCGGGCCCCTCTCTGTAATCCCGAGCCCCCTCCCCAAATCCTCCCAGTATCCCCAGTATCCCCAAATCCTCCCAGTATCCCCAGTATCCCCCTCCCAAAATTCCCCCAGTATCCCCAGTATCCCCCTCCCCAAATTCTCCCAGTATCCCCAGTATCCCCCTCCCCAAATCCTCCCAGTATCCCCAGTATCCCCTCCCCAAATCCTCCCAGTATCCCCAGTATCCCCCCCAAATCCCCCTCTCCAATCCCTGCGCCCCCTCCCCAATTCCGGGCCCCCTCCCCAATTCCGGCCCCCTCCCCAAATCCTCCCAGTATTCCCAGTATCCCCCCCAAATCCTCCCAGTATCCCCAGTATTCCCAGCATCCCCCTCCCCAATTCCGGCCCCCTCCTCAAATCCAATCTCCCCTCCCCAATTCCGGCCCCCTCCCCAGTTCAGTGCCCCCCTCCCCAATTCCTGCACCCCCCTCCCCAAATCCTCCCAGTATCCCCAGTATTCCCAGCATCCCCCTCCCCAATTCCGAGCCCCCTCCCCAGTTCAGTGCCCCCCTCTCCAATTCCTGCGCCCCCTCCCCAATTCCGGCCCCCTCTCCAACTCAGTGCCCCCCTCCCCAATTCCTGCGCCCCCTCCCCAATTCCTGCTCCCCCCTCCTCAATTCCTGCGCCCCCTCCCCAATTCCTGCTCCCCCCTCCTCAATTCCTGCGCCCCCTCCCCAATTCCTGCGCCCCCTCCCCAATTCCGAGCCCCCTCCCCAATTCCGGCCCCCTCCCCAATTCCGGCCCCCTCTCCAACTCAGTGCCCCCCTCCCCAATTCCGAGCCCCCTCCCCAAATCCTCCCAGTATCCCCAGTATTCCCAGTATCCCCCTCCCCAATTCCTGCGCCCCCTCCCCAATTCCGGGCCCCTCTCCGCTCTGTCCCTGCCCGGCCGCCGTCGCGGCCGCTCCCAGAACCAGAACCGGGTCCTAGAGCCGGAACCGGAGCCGGAGCCTTTTCCCTCCCTCCCGGCCCGGCCGCGGCGCCCCCCGGGCCCGACCCCCTCCCCAAATTCCCGGGGGGGCTGCGGCGATGCGGCCGCGCCCCCCTCCCCTCCCCCACCATGTCCCGCCGCCGCGCCCCCTCCCCCCGCGCCGCCGCCCCCTCCCCCGCGCCCCCGCTCTCGTCCAGCTGGCCCCTGCTGGGACCCCCCCGCCGCAGCGTCTGGTACATCTACAGGTACGGGGAGACCCCCCCCCGGGACCGGGACCCCCCCCCGGTACCGGGACCCCCCACCCGGGACCGCCCCCCGCCCATCCCCCACCGCCCGCTGGCACCGGGATTAACGGCGGCGGGATTGTGGGGAGGGGTCGTGGGGGGAGAGACCCCCCCCCCGCGGTGTCACCCTCGGACCCCCCCCCGGTGTGACCGGGACCCCCCGGAACCCCCCGGTACCGGGACCACCCCCCCCGGGACCCCCCGGGACCACCCCCCGTCCATCCCTGTCCCATGCGGGGAGAGACCCCCCCCCCCCCCACCGTGTCACTCTCGGGACCCCCCCCCCCGGTGTTACCGAGACCCCCCCGGTACCGGGACCACCCCCCAGGACCCCCCAAATGTCACCGAG
Organism: Poecile atricapillus; assembly: GCF_030490865.1. Taxonomy (NCBI): domain Eukaryota; kingdom Metazoa; phylum Chordata; class Aves; order Passeriformes; family Paridae; genus Poecile; species Poecile atricapillus. Next base: position 76,558 of record NW_026708978.1, read on the forward strand.
ACCCCCCCGGTACCGGGACCACCCCCCCGGGACCCCCCGGGACCACTCCCCATCCATCCCCATCCCTGTGCGGGGAGGGGTCGTGGGGGGAGAGACCCCCCCGCGGTGTCACCCTCGGGACCCCCCCCCGGTGTTACCGGGACCCCCCGGAACCCCCCCGGTATCGGGACCACCCCTCCGGGACCCCCCGGGACCACCCCCCGTCCATCCCCGTCCCTGTGCGGGGAGGGGTCGTGGGGGGAGAGACCCCCCCCCGCGGTGTCACCCTCGGGACCCCCTCGGTGTTACCGGGACCCCCCCCGGTACCGGGACCACCCCCCATCCATCGGGAGGGGTCGTGGGGGGAGAGACCCCCCCTCACTGTGTCACCCTCGGGACCCCCCCAATGTCACCGGGACCCCCCCCGGTACCGGGACCACCCCCCCGGGACCCTCCGGGACCACCCCCCATCCATCCCTGTCCCATGCGGGGAGAGACCCCCCCCCCCCAAACCGTGTCACCCTCGGGACCCCCCCAGTGTCACCGGGAACCCCCGGGACCCCCCCAGTGTCACCGGGACCCCCCCATTGTCACCGGGACCCCCCCGGGACCCCCCAAATGTCACCAGGACCACCCCCAGTACCGGGACAACCCCCCCGGGACCTTCCGGGACCCTCCGGGACCACCCCCCATCCATCCCTGTCCCATGTGGGGAGGGGTCGTGGGGGGAGAGACCCCCCCGCGGTGTCACCCTCGGGACCCCCGAAATGTCACCGGGACCCCTCAGAACCCCCCGGTACCGGGACCACCCCTCCGGGACCCCCCGGGACCACCCCCCATCCACCCCTGTCCCTGTGTGGGGAGGGGTCGTGGGAGGAGAGACCCCCCCACTGTGTCACCCTCGGGACCCCCCCGGGACCCCCTCGGTGTTACCGGGACCCCCCCCCCGGTATCGGGACAAACCCCCCGGGACCCCCCCCGGTACCGGGACCACCCCCCATCCATCCCTGTCCCTATGAGGGGAGGGGTCTTGGAGAGAGACCCCCCCCCGCTGTGTCACCCTCGGGACCCCCCCAATGTCACCGGGACCACCCCCCCCGGGACCCCCCCGGTACCGGGACCCCCCCCTCCCCCCGTCCCTGTCCCCAGCAGGGTCCCGGTGTCACCCTCGGGACCCCCCGGGACCCCCCCCCGGTGTCACCGAGACCCTCCGGGACCCCCCCCGGTGTTACCGGGACCCCCCCCCGGGACCCCCCCCGGTACCGGGACCCCCCCCTGGTGTCACCGAGACCCTCCGGGACCCCCCCCGGTGTTACCGGGACCACCCCCCGGGACCCCCCCCGGTACCGGGACCCCCCCCTGGTGTCACCGAGACCCTCCGGGACCCCCCCCGGTGTTACCGGGACCCCCCCCCCGGGACCCCCCCGGTACCGGGACCCCCCCCCCAGCCCATCCCCCCTGTCCCCAGCAGGGTCCCCAAATGTCCCCGGGACCCCTCCCCATTGTCCCCCCCTTCCCCAGGACCCCCAAATGTCCCCAAATGTCACCCCCAGACCCCCCAATGTCCCCAAATGTCCCCCCAAGGACCCCAAATGTCACCCCCAGACCCCCCAGTGTCCCCAAATGTCCCCAAATGTCACCCCCAGACCCCCCAATGTCCCCAAATGTCACCCCCAGACCCCCAAATGTCCCCAAATGTCCCCCCAGACCCCCCAATGTCCCCAAATGTCACCCCCAGACCCCCCAATGTCCCCAAATGTCACCCCCAGACCCCCCAATGTCCCCAAATGTCCCCTCCAGGACCCCAAATGTCCCCAAATGTCACCCCCAGACCCCCCAATGTCCCCAAATGTCCCCCCCAGGACCCCCAAATGTCACCCCCAGACCCCCCAGTGTCCCCAAATGTCACCCCCAGGCTCCCCAATGTCCCCAAATGTCACCCCCAGACCCCCCAATGTCCCCAAATGTCCCCCCCAGGACCCCAAATGTCACCCCCAGACCCCCAAATGTCCCCAAATGTCCCCCCAGACCCCCCAGTGTCCCCAAATGTCACCCCCAGACCCCCAAATGTCCCCAAATGTCACCCCCAGGACCCCAAATGTCCCCAAATGTCCCCCCAAGGACCCCAAATCTGCCCCAAATCTGCCCCAAATGTCCCCAAATGTCCCCAAATCTTCTTCAATGTCCCCAAATGTCCCCAAATGTCCCCAAATCTGCCCCAAATCCACCCCAATGTCCCCAGATGTCCCCAAATCCTCCTCAATGTCCCCAAATCTGCCACGTCCCCCAATGTCCCCTCAATGTCCCCAATGTCCCCAAATGTCCCCCTGTCCTGCCACATCCCCCAATGTCCCCAATCGCCTCAATGTCCCCAATGTCCCCACTGTCCTTGATGTCCCCAATGTCCCCCCAATGTCCCTGATGTCCCCCCATTGTCCCCATTGCCCCCCAATGTCCCCCCGGTGTCCTTGATGTCCCCAATGTCCCCCCACTGTCCTTGATGTCCCCAATGTCCCCTCTGATGTCCCCAATGTCTCCCCACTGTCCCCGATGTCCCCAATGTCCCCCTGTCCTGCCACATCCCCCAATGTCCTCGCTGTCCCCTCAATGTCCCCAATGTCCTCGATGTCCCCGATGTCCCCACTGTCCTTGATGTCCCCACTGTCCCCCCATTGTCCCCAATGTCCCCCCATTGTCCCCACTGTCCCCAATGTCCCCCCAATGTCCCCAAATGTCCCCCTGTCCTGCCACATCCCCCAATGTCCCCAATCGCCTCAATGTCCCCAATGTCCCCACTGTCCTTGATGTCCCCAATGTCCCCTCTGATGTCCCCAATGTCCCCCCACTGTCCTTGATGTCCCCAATGTCCCCCTGTCCTGCCACATCCCCCAATGTCCTCGCTGTCCCCTCAATGTCCCAATCTCCTCGCTGTCCCCAATGTCCCTACTGTCCTTGATGTCCCCAATGTCCCCACTGTCCCCCAATGTCCCCCCAATGTCCCCCCAATGTCCCCCCAATGTCTTCGCTGTCCCTGATGTCCTCAATGTCCCCCCAATGTCCCCAATGTCCCCCTGTCCTGCCACATCCCCCAATGTCCTCGCTGTCCCCTCAATGTCCCAATGTCCCCCCAATGTCCCCAATGTCCCCCCAATGTCCTTGATGTCCCCAATGTCCCCCCGATGTCCCCACTGTCCTCATGTCCCCCAATGTCCCCCCAATGTCCCCCCAATGTCCCCCCAATGTCCCCAATGTCCCCCCACTGTCCTTGATGTCCCCAATGTCTCCCCATTGTCCCCACTGTCCCCATGTCCCCCAATGTCCCCAATGTCCTTGATGTCCCCAATGTCCCCAATGTCCTTGATGTCCCCCAATGTCCCCAATGTCCCCGCTGTCCCCCCGATGTCCCCGCTGTCCCCTGGATGTCCCCAATGCTGTCCCCAGTGATTACATCATCAAGGAGAAGACGGTGCTGCTGCAGAAGAAGGACAGCGAGGGCTTCGGCTTCGTCCTGCGGGGGGCCAAGGGTGAGGGGACACTTGGGGACATTGGGGACACTTGGGGACACTGGGGACATTGGGGACATTGGGGGGTGATCGGGGGATTGGGGTCATTGGGGACATTGGGGACATCGGGGACACTTGGGGACATCAGGGGGGATTGGGGACATCGGGGACATTGGGGACATCGGGGACATCTGGGGGATTGGGACATTGGGGACACTTGGGGACACTGGGGACATTGGGGACACTGGGACACTGGGGACATCAGGGGGGATTGGGGACATTGGGACATCGGGGACATCGGGGACATTGGGGACAGCGAGGGCTTCGGCTTCGTGCTGCGGGGGGCCAAGGGTGAGGGGACATCGAGGGGACATTGGGGACATCAGGGGACATCGGGGGTGATTGGGGGATCAGGGACGTTGGGGACATTGGGGACACTGGGGACATTGGGGACACTGGGACATTGAGGGGGATTGGGGACATTGAGAGGACATTGAAGGGACATTGGGGACAATGTGGGTGATTTGGGACGTTGGGGACATTTAGGACATTGGGGACATTGGGGACATTGAGGGGGATTGGGGACATTGGGGGAACATTGAGGGGACATTGGGGAGACTTTGGGGACACTTGAGAACCTTCCCTGGGGACATTTGGGGACCTTCCCCAGGACACTTGGGACACTTGGGGGACATTGGGGACCTTCCCTGGGGACACTTGGGGACATTTGGGACACTTGGGGACACTTGAGGACATTTGGGACCTTCTCTGGGGACACTTGGGGACATTGGGGACATTGGGGACCTTCCCCAGGGACACTTGGGGACACTTGGGGGGACTTTGGGACACTTGGGGACATTTGGGACCTTCCCGGGACATCTGGGGACACCTGGGGACATTTGGGGACACTTGGGGGGACTTTGGGGACACTTGAGGACGTTGGGACCTTCCCTGGGGACATTTGGGGACACTTGGGGACACCTGGGGACACTTGGGGACACTTGGGGGGTGCTGGAGGGTCCCTGGGTGGCCCCAGAGGTTCCTTGGA